>NW_017537334.1:703201-850620 GCF_001853355.1 Bactrocera latifrons
TGTTAGGTTTTTTTCAATATTTTTTATTTATTATTCCAATTTTTAGTATTTCCAGTTATTTTTTTTTTACATTTTTAAGCGCCTAACAATTTGTAAACTTCCAAAATTTTGTTATTTGAGCGTTTCTGCTGACAAAGTAACGTTTGAGCCTACATGCATACAACCATACATGCTTATCTCTGAATTAATATGCACTGTATGAAATCCAGTTTTGATTTTTTGAGTTGTCGAGTGACTCGCTGGTGGCTTACCAACCAAGTACGGAGCCAAACCACTCACAGCTATGCGATGAAAAATAATAAATAAACACTGTGTGTCAAGCAGTTTCAAACTTCTGTACATATGTACAACGAACACATATACTCACATACTACATACGAGCATGTATATTAACATATCGATATGTACATATGTATACACGAGAGCCACTGCATATAGCATGCAACTCAGGCTTAGCACTTGTCCCTTATTATGTTGACTTCTCCTCTTTGCTTGATGAATGCTAAGCCAATTTGGAACTGAAGCAGTGGAGCTGAGTTTCAGGGAGTGCCTCTCCACTGGGAATGCATGCTTATCTATGTGTGTTGGAAACTTTTTGTGTTTTTTTTTTTACTTTTGTAACATAAACAAAGGTGGCATTCGTTGTTGCACTCATAGAAGCATATGCCCACACGCTTAATTTTTGCTGCATCAAATTGCTAATGCTTGTTTAATCCAGAGCTTTATCTAAGCACATATGTATGCATGTAATTAATATTAAAAGTTTGAAGGCATTAAAATTTATTAAATTACCGTTCTGACTTATTATTATGCTTGAAATCATTGACGAATTTATTAAATCATATAAATCCTGCGACAAGGTCTCACTAAATAAATTGCTCTTCTTGGGTAGCCTGAACCTAGTGCACCACATAGTGCATAGAATTGCACTAAAGTCGATCGAAAATCAATAAATTGAGAAAATTTATAGTTTTGAAAGTTTTTCAAGGTTTTTGCACTACTCAACAAATCGGGGGGGAAAATTTACGACTGATGTGCTAGAGGTCTGTGTGTCTTGATTACGAATTTTAGTACAAAAAACTTCCATCAAGTGCAGTTTATTTTAGTAGTGAAAATTTGACTACTACATTTCTGACTATAAGGCAAAATTCGATTCGGTTCGGCTTAGTAACCTAAAATTAGCAAGAAGAAAATCTAACATCACAGTCGCTAAAGGAGCGGACGCGTATTTTTATCCAGCCAAAGGCTGTCAAATTAGCAGAATTCTGCCGCTACAACAACAATCTCACCTAACTATGTAAAAGAAAACTTCTTGGCATTCTGTTCTCCACAAAAAAAGAGGTGCGTTTTTGCCCTTACGCTCTGACCGAATTTTACTTCGTGATTGTTCTGCAGCAAACCTCTTTAAATATGCAAATAGATTGCGGAGTTAAAGTATTAATTTATTGTTGTTGTTTTTGTAAATATTGAAAATATTATAACGAACGGAATATTTAAAACGGAAAATAACGGTAAAATATTTTTGAAAATTAAAATCGAATTTTCAGCAAAAATTACCAAAAATTTTAAAATAAAAATATTAATATTTATACTCTTATAATCATTATATTGGTAACTGATATTTTTATAGAGAAAAAATATTGGAATAAATTGTATGTATAAAACAGCACTAACTAATCCTGTTAAAACAAAAAAAAATAAATAAATTTGACTACATTTTATAAAAGGAAAGGCTTAGTTCCTACTAAAAAACTCAAGAAATACATACGAAGACGTGTGTCCAGAACATAACGAGATTTTTTTTACAAAAGAAGATGTAAGAGGTATGTTCAGAAAATAACGGAAATTTTGAAATTTGACAGGTATGAAGAGTCTCAAGTGTCAAACATTTTGTATTATTTTGATATTCACGCACCTGAAGAATCTAAATAGGCAGTATTTTAACAAGATAGATGAAAATCGATGAAAGAGTTAAAGGCAATCTCCAAAATCGAGTTTGTATATATAATAATATCTGTATATATAATAATATACATAATATCAAATGGAGACTAATGTAGGCGAATAATTTTTTTTTCCAAACATGTCCGCTATTTTTTGTGTTCTCATATAGAAAGTAATATATTTTAGAATATTTTTAGATTTTTCTAGAATATATGAGTAATTAAATTTATACATAATTTTTAAATTTGAAGCTTTCTCTAATTTCGATTATTTAAATGATTCATGCTTCACCTCATCGTACAACACCGTTAAAAAGTCAGATAAATCACTAAAGTGTGCGGTTTGCGCCACTTACGTGACATTCAACTCGTTGATTCGTCAACAGGAATAAAAAAACAATCACACGTACTTAGGCTTATGTACAAGAGATTTATGTATGTATATACATATGCAAAAAACAATAAAAATAAGCAAAAGCGTAACAATTTAAAAAAAAAAAACCTCACTTATCATATTACATGCAGCTCGAATCGAGGTTTCGCTCAAGCGCGGTATTTACATAACTACAAACATACAAATACAGGGTTTTCAAATGAATGATATGATTTCTTTTGAAAAAAACCCGCGATTTTAAAAAATTTCATTTTTTATTTAATGTGAAGTACAATCGTTACAATTTATGCCTCCATGACTTCTTTTGCAGGAACGAACTCGTTGAAACCAATTTTCGTGCACTTTTTTTTTTTACTGAATCAAGTCATATGTCATGAAAACACGTACAATATTGACTTCTAAAGCTTGAAGAGAGCGTAGTTTATTGTTAAAGATCAATAACCTCAAATAACCCCACTAGAAGTAGTCTAATAGTGTTTAATCATAACTTCTTGAAGGACATTCCGTGCCACAGTTTCTTGAAATAATCAAACCTCCAAAGGTTTTCGGTGCTATATGACCGTCTTATTGGAATAAAATGTTGTCAAATTCAACTTCTTCTTAGTAACGGTGTTATCAGCTTAATTTCGAAAGAAGTACGGGCCGATGATTCCACGATACCCAAAACCACACCAAACTGTCAATTTGTCAAAACACAATCAAATTTAAGTGAAATGGCTGTTCATGAGTAATTTGTAGATTTTCTTCGCACTTAAAGCGACAGTTTTGTTTATTTGCCGCATCACTCAGATGGAAGTGAGTCCAATTTAAAAACTTGCGTATATCTTTCATGATGAAAATGTGAATATTATTGACAGCCCAAACTACACTTAGAAATCATAACATCTCTATTGGAAAACCCTGCATATATGTACATATGTGTTTAATTGTGGTAAATAAAATTATATGTGCATGTACGGCTTACAGATCCATATTTTTCTTTTTGACATATCGCATTTTCCTTTTACAACTGTCATTTTGCATAATTTTTAAGCAAATATCGATTTCAAAATCAACAACAATAGCAACAGCAGCTTAGCAAACAAAAATTATTTCACAAAAGCGTCACTTGACAACAATTGTGTTGCGAAAAAAAATTTGAAAAATACACTTTAATATTGCAATAAATCAATAACCTCGCTGGTAACACACCGCGACCGCCGCCTTGTTGCGCACTTTTACCGAACACTCGCAGCACTCTGCTAATTATGCATTTTTTTGCGCAAAACTCATTAGCATACAAAAGCAAGAACAAAAGCGAGAATAAAAAAAAAACAATTTTTAGAAGTAAACGTGCGCTACTCAATTTACACGCTGCCGCTAAACGCTTGCGCCAAATGCATTTTGAATATCTTAAAAAGGTGCGAAACGCTGAAATGCGCGCAGTGCAACGCTGCAGGCGGGTGCTTAGCTAGTTTTGTCGGCATTATGGGTGGCTTGGGCGTTGCAAATGCAACTGTATGTGTGTATATTTGTTTGTAAGCGCATATTTGTTGTTTGTAAAGTTGATTGTCTAGCATAAAGTGATCTCCCCTTGCAACACCACAATAAATGCACACATATTTATATTGGCTCTGTTTGCCGGCTTGTTGGCTTATTAGCGGTTTTTATCGCCGCCAATTCATAAGAAGTCACGCTTTTCACTAGAGATCTTTTGTCAACTCATGTATTGTGCTGCAATTATCAAATTCGATTGACTTTTTGTGTGTGAACTTGCTAATTTGTTGCTGCTTTGTAACTACATACAAATATTTGATTTAATTGTGGGTGTTTGAATTATTTACGTGACTCTTTAGATGTTATTCCAAATGTTTATTTAACTTTTTTTTTATATATGCCAGTTTAATAATTTACGTGGAATCTAATCGACTGATTTCTTGTGTCCATTTTTTTGGTTATGTTTATTTTTTATTTTATTCTCAGAAAGGATCATTGGAGGCCATATAAAATTTATAAATGTATATACAAATGATCAGTGTCACGAGCTGAGTAAAATTGTACACATTTCCTTTACTTCCCAAAAAGTTGTTCATTCATCACCACCATACTAGCTTATCTTCTTCTGTGAAAAAATTTTTTACCTGACAAGATATCTTTCCTTTCTTTGGCTGTGATTATAATCTATGGCAATGATACAATATACGAAGAAATTTTTCAGATCAGACTACTATAGCATATAGTTACCATACAAACTGATCGATAAAAATAAAGTTCTTGTATGGAAAACTTTTTCGTTTGTATGGATATCTTAACGAAATTTGGCATGGATTATCGCCAAAAAAAGCACTACAATATCCGAACAAATTGCTCAGATCGGAGCACTATATCATATAGCTACCGTACAAATTGAACGATCATAATTAAACTCATGCAAAAAATTTATTTTATTTGATAAGATATTTGCTCGAAATTCGGGTACGATTGTTATTTAAAGAAGTGTTATAATCCGCGAACCAATTGTTCACATCGGACAATTATAGCGTATAGCTGCCATATAAACTGAACGACCAAAATCACATCTTGTAAGGAAAAGTTTTTATTTGACAGGATATCTTGACGAAACTTGGCTGCTCGAATTATTGTTTAAAGCAACGGTACAATCTCTGAAGAAATTATTCAGATCGGACCAATATAGCATATAGCTGCCATACAAACTGGGCGCTCAAAATAAGTTTTTTATGTAAACTTCTTAGTAACGTCGATGCAACTGAAGTTAACGTTTTTTTATGCTTAATTGAATGAATTATTTTTTATAACTTTGTATTTTTTTTTATTATTTTATATATTATTTATATTTTTATATATTTTTATATTTTATTAATATTTAACCCGTTTCTTACTTTTTTGTTCATTTAACTTTTATTGTAAGATCGATTCAAGTTTTTTGACTTTTATATTTTTTTTTATAATTTATATAATTTAATATTATTGACCAATATTGGCTGTCACTGAACCACTCGTCATATGTATATTGGTGGATCGACACTAGCTTTAAGCAAATTTCGAGTTAGAGCTGATACCACTCTCTTTTTGTCTCACTTGTAATGAATTCACCTATATAATTTGTTGTTGTCTTCAAGTGTAATATTTTTTACAAATGATCAACGCTCGAAATATAACATAATCATAATGATTGGCTGTTACTTTATGATAAGTATTTATTTATTTTTTTTAATTAATACTCACCAATTAAATTATTTGCCGTTACAATAATGCAGCAAACAAACAGCAACGCTGTTGTAATTCTATAATGGCAACGAAAGACCATGTTATCGATAACCGCACGATCCAAGAGATTTCGAATTTTTATAAAGCCAGAAACGGCCGACACCATCCCAAAGAGGGCCATCTTGACTGGACTTAATAATTAACTGCAGGCTCACGAATTATGTCTTCTCTAATTTCACCAGTGTTCTTATCCAACGTACAACTGCCGTTACTACTATTTTCGCATGCGTATTAACTGTAAAAATAGCAAAAATAAACCAAAATATAAATAATATTATATGCAAAATAAATAGTCGGCAAATAAAAATGGCTAAAATTAATTATTACATAAATGCTTGCAATTAAACAATTATTACTTTCAATTAAACAATTATTACTTCAATCATAAATATTCTAATATTTTGTTTATGCATTTGTTTACTTCACACTTTCGCATAAATAATGCCGGCTTTTGTAGCTAAACAATTTTTAACCGTGTGTATGTGTACGTATTTTTCGCATGCACTGTCAATTGAAACCGTTGAATAGGTAAGCGCCCCGTTAGATTGCATAATAATTGTTGTGATTTTATAATTAGACATGATTTTCCCACAGCTATAATGAGTGAGCTATTAAGTGCTGAGAGTATGCAACCTAAACACTTGTGAGTACATTTCTTATAATGCTCAATATTTCGCACAATGAGTGTAAATAATTTGCATGTATGTGCATTATTTTCTTCGCAAGCCTTAATTGCTCCAAATTAAGCGTATTCACTTCTTTCTTCAAACATTTTTCGTAGAAAAATTTACTCTACTCCTTTTTAAATATTTTCAAGCATTTTTACTCGAATAGTGGTTTTTGTTGCATCCATATCATTGCGTATATTTTCTTATAATTGAGTGACTGATCTATTAAGCAGAAGTCCTCACACACAAATGCAGTCATACTTATATCCACAGCAGCTAATGCATTTTTATGCAATTATATATGAGGTCACAGCGAAAGCATAATCTGCATTACGCACACTTACTACAATTGTACTGAGCTGGCACTTTTTCAGCGACATCATTGACCAGACCGTGGTTTTCCGCTTCTTGCAATTTCTTTTTGCAACTTATATGACTCACACACATATTCACTGACGTTTTTTTTCTGCAACAGATATGGTTTGATTTTCGTGAAATGAAATCGGTTAATGCGGTTACTCGTAATAGTATCGCAGTCATAATTGAAAATAAACGCACAGAATTATGTAACTTTGCTTTAAATAATTCTTGCTTTATGAACCTATAAAATCTCGTTGGCAACGTGAATCTCCTTTTAAATTTATTTTGCATAAAATTATATTTTCTTGAATGGTTTATAAAAATTTATGACAAAATAGGGTGTTTTCAATATTTTACATTTTGAAAAGTACTCCGAAATTGTAAATAAAACGGTAAATATTAAATTTTTTTTTTGTCGCCTTCCAAGTAATCATCACCACAGATGTAATACAGTTATGCCAACGATTTTTCTAGTTCTCGAAACACTTTTCATAAGCACTTTTTGAGATGGCCTTTAGCTCCTTCAGCGAATTTTGTTTTACCTCTGCATTCAACTAAAAACGGTTTCCATTTTGATGATTGTTAACTAATTTGCATGTCAAACTCATAAACCCATGTTTCATCGGCAGTTATAATGCTCTCCGCGAATGTGGGATCTTAAGAAGAAACTCGCAAGACCAATTTCAATAACCATATCTTTCCCTTTTTTAATGTTTTCTTCAATTGAAGATATCGAAGGTCATCCAGACCTTCTCCAATGATCTCTCGGCCGTCTTTGAATTGAAGACTTTGCACCACTCGTAGGCATGTGTTTTTGATAAAACTGAATCACCGTAAGCCTTTTCGAACATTCGCAATGACTCCGCACACGAGATTTGGTTAGAAGTACTAAAATTGAGACAAAATCTAAAACTCCTCCCCATCCTTCCGGTAGTAAAAAACGACCAAAGTTACGAATTATTACTCAAAGTGCTCTGGCCAGCATACACCACCAAGTGTAAAAGTGGATTACCCAGTAGGGAACATCGGATAGTCAATAAAAAAATATGAGTACGTATGTATGTATATTAGTAGTCATCATCACGAGCTGACTCGATTTTGCAATGTTCGTTTGCTATACAAACTGATGGATCAAACTCAAGTTCTTGTATGGAAAAATTTTTAATTTCAAAAGATATATGCACAGAAGTCGACACAGATTATTGGCTAAGTCAGCGGTACAACCTCCCAACAAATCGTTCAAATCGGCATACTATAGCTTTCAGCTGCCACGCAAAGTGATGTATCAAACTTTTGTTTCAAATGAAAAGTTGTTGTCGGATAAACTTTTTTATTTGACAAAGTTTTTTCTCCAAATTTTGCACAGGTTCCTATTGAAAACAGCACTACAAGCTTCGAACAAATTTTTCAAATCAAACAACTATAGCATATAGTCGCCATACAAACTGAACAGTCAATAACCAGTCCTTTTTTGGAAAACTATTTTAGATATATTCATGAAATTTGGCAGAGATTACTATGGTGGACAATGATAGAATATCCCAAGAAATTATTCCGATCGGACCACTATAGCGTATAGCTACCATAAAAACTGGTCGATCAAAATCTGGTGTAAATGTGTAAATTTTGTATTTTTAGATAATCACATAATTCTTCAAACACACTTAATGTTCAACCGTTTTTTCAATTAAGCTCCACTTCATATGCAAATTTATTTCAAATTTAAATATCGGCAGCTATCGATAGTTGAACGTCATTGCGTCGTACATATGTACACATATATAGGTATGTATATATGTTAGGTATTTAATAAGTAAATATGTTTGCCTATATTCTCTTATGAGCTTGTAGTCATTCTATAGCTGCCTTTTAAAGGTAACTCTTCCGCGCTTTCTACGACATAATAGAATGCTTTCACACAGACACATACACACGTGAAATAGTGGGTTGCATACATACAGAAATATGTATTTTATATGGGTGCTTGAACCTGACACTTTTCAAAAGTCTTTTTTTTTATATTTCTTTGATTCTTTTTGCTTCATTGCTAGGAATTACTGCTATTCAAGATCAGAAATTTGCATTTTCACCACACACACACACATGCACGTATGTAAGTGCATACACACACATAATTTATTCAGCAGTTACCACCATACAACGGCATTTAGCCAGCTACGTGCACGTATGTGTGTATGTATGTCTAGCGTTCGCAACTTGAACCTACAGCGCGACCCTACAAGCAGACAGGCAACTCTTTTGTACATTACGAAGGTGTCAAAGCGAACGTTTCATTTCCAGTTCTATTAATATTTACGACTTTTGCTCTCCTTTTGTATGTGAAAATGTTGCTAACTGCTTGTACGAGGCACTACCTCATAATCTCGTTTTAAAGGCCGGTCGGCGCTCGCGCTGCGCTGCCACGCTCTCTGCTGTTCCAAACATATTTTCATTTTATATGCTTATGTACATACATACACACACACACACATGCATGCATATGAGGCAACATTGCACGCTACGTGTTGCAGTTGCACGAATGCACATGTGTAGCCCTTTCCACCACGGTGTGGTGTATATAAACTTTGATATATGTAGGTAGCGCATCGTTACATACATATACATGTATGTGTGTGTGTATTAAAGTGCGAGTTCAGAGCGTAATTCTCATGTGCTGCACTCCTTCAGTTGAATTTTTTGCTTCTGTGTGTTTTTGGGTCTTGCTAGAATTTCGAAACTGGTTCTGAGTTTTGACTCTCCGCTTGCTATTAGAACATTTCTGTAGCCGGCAGTGTGTGTCCCCTGCCACAGCTTCTGCAGCGCGTGTTGCCACTCTCCTCACTGCCATTGTTTTTGTACATAGAAATCCGCGCGTTGTTGCTTTAGTATTGGTGTAACCGCTTCTACATGTGTGAATGTGTGTGTGTGTTCTGCTATTGTTGGTGTGTTTTATGCCAAACTCCAAACGAGATGTTCTTGCTTATTTTGCATGGTTTCCAGCGTTTGCTTTTAACACATAACTTTTGATTGTTTTTTCTTTCTTTTCTGTTTATTGCATATTAATGTGCGTATTTTTGTTGCTTTACTTATGTATTGTTTCGCTTATGCAAATTTTCGCACAACTTTTTGCGAATTTTTTATGCGCTTTACCACTTTTTGGCCATAAACTAATTTATTTATCTACAAATATTTGCGGCTAGTTTTAACCTTACCTCTTCTATGCCAAACTCTTTAGCCTATAGTCCAGCCATTTACATATATATTTTACTAGCTGCGGAATTATTTTTCGAAAATTTCAATTTTTTTTTTTTTTTTGCTTTTTTGCACGTTTTTCGTAAACTGTTTTAATTTCCAACACTTTTCAAATCATGCCGTGCACTTTATTATTATTATTATTTTATTATATAAATATATATTATTTTTAACTCACAGCAGCTTTTGCTCAGTCTACGCTTTTCTAAAAATCAAAAACAAAAACTCCGTCGCGTGCGTGTGTATTGCAATTACATATGGAAAAAATTACAAATGGACGTTTTTGCTACTGTGTGCCTAGCTTATGGCTGACTCGGACTTGACTGCTAGCTTGCTTGTTAGTCGCTTAGTTCGTTCGTTTCTTAGCTCTACTGCTGAGCAATGAAGTTATTGTTAATGTAGAGTTGGTATTTTTTTATTTAATGTTATTATTGTTGGTGACACTACGGACACTCAGAGTGTTTGCTGTGTCACTTTGATCGTGCGTTTTGCGGATATGTATCGTCCGCCTAGTTCTACCAATCTTTTCGCCTGCTCAAATCACACTGGTGAATGTACTTTCAATGAGCGGCTCATAAAACCCACACTGAGTGGAAAACCTCGACGGCGACAGCGACGGAAACAGCGCCGCTTTGCCATACTCAATGGCTAATGGTTGCACGCAGGGTTGCCAAGTGCGCTGATTGTGCAGAACTTTTTTTGCTTCTACATGCACGAAGTTTGTAACACACAAAAGTACGTTGGATACCTATTATATAAAGTGTATACATATATAAATGATCTGCGCGGCGCGCTGAAACGATTAGTCATAGCCGTCTGTAGGTGGTTTTTGCCCGCAGTAAGGTTGCCTATCGTAAGAGGCGACTAAAATCAATAAGCACTATATCTATTTTTTGGCTTGTCTCGAAAATTCAGCATAGTCTTGTCAAAATAGTGCTGTAATATTCAGCTTAAACTGATTACTTTGAATAAAATTCCTTCTCCAGCTAAACTGGCAGTGGCAAAAGCTACAAGTTCCGACTGGAGACTTAAATCTACTACAGCTGAGAACAGTCGGCCCTTGGAGCTGGCATCAATCTGCTCATTTGGCTTAACTCTTTATGGAGATTCGTAGTGGCTGCGGCTTAAACCTAAAGGCAGGTAGAATCAAAAATTCAATTCTGTGTGGGGTCGCACTGCTTCCGGGTGCCCGACCCACAGCACGGCAGAGGGTGCCTTAAGTACCCTTAAATTCTTCTCAAGAAGATGCAGATAAAAATCAAGTCCTTGTGTGAAAAACCTTTTAATTTGATACATTATCTTTAAGAAATGTATAAATTATTTGCTAAAGCATCGCTACAAAATCCGAACCAGGAGCTGTCAACTCGGTACAGTTGTGCCGCTGCAGAAACAACCACAGATTCTGGAAAGGTATACACAAGATATTGACAGAGAGTTTAGTCAAGTTGTAAAAATTTATGTAGATTTGCTTTATTACCCAGTCTTATATACTTTTAGCCAGGTTCAGTATTAATATTCATCAGTTATATTGTTTCTTTGAAACGAATAATGTGCTGAGGTTTCGAAAAATTAAAAATTTCACTTTCAATTTTGTTAAATAATGATATGATTCTTATAAATTTTACGACTTTCAAATTATTCCCTTAATTTTTATTGTTTATATATTTTATATGTTGTGAAAAATTTTTAAGCTTTCTTGCTTGTATTTATTTTTTATAGTAGGTTTTATTTATTTGATAGGTATTATTCTCACCTAAAAGATTTTTAAAGCCTTAAATTCTTGAAAATCTACAATTATTAACACATCCCTCATTTTATCGCAAAAAAGGTTATTAACAATCTACCTGGCAACCCTGCTTTGTATCTTTTACATACACCAAAACTCGCTTACCAACGCAGCGCAGCGCAGCCTTAACTCTCACGCTCTCTGTGCGTATTACAGTAGATATATTTACTGCCATATATTTTTAGTAGCGTGTGCCGTGCCGAAAGGGTTTCGCTGACTCAAGGCGCTGAGCTCGCTTTTCTCCACATTCAGCGCTATAACCACACCAATAGCTTAAAAACTGAGATCAGAGTTTAGAATAGTAAGAGAAATGTGCATTGTTGCATTTCCTCTACTTGACTCACACCACTAACTAACACATGCGCAGCATTTTTTACCATTTTGCACTCCATTTTAATGTGTGTGACTCGCAGAAACTGCATAACTTCGTGCCACATGATTAAAGTCATGCCCAAATGAGTGTGTTCTTGCAGCTTTGAGCTGTAAATGTGTGTGTGTCTTGTGTTGTTTTGTGTGAAAGTAGGTGTTTTTGTAAGTGTGTAAGGTCGATCCTGGCAATGCAATGCTGTGCGCATCTGTATTTCCATTTCCAATGTTCCTCTGCATTTTTCCACTCAACTTGCTTGTACATATGTATGCTTATAACAATGTTTGTTCTTGTAGTGGGGGGTTGGGTTTTTCAAGTATGTAAATATATTACCTGTTGCTACCTTAAAATTTCGTTGCACATCACTGATAGAATGTTGCATATCTACTCAACTGCGCGATATTTCATTTTCCTCTAAATTGCATTAAGCAGGGAATGCTTTTTGATCTTTATACAAAAGTATGTGCATAAATATATATATGTATATCGAACACACGAACGTAAATATACATATTACATACGAGCATAAATACATTCGTTAATTTGCAAAGATATGTGTGTAAAACCGAGCCTGTTGGCATTTGCTAAAATAAAACGAAAATAATGGCAATGACTCACGAGTGATATCTAAAATATCAGCGACATATACATAAGTGTGTACTACATACATTCATACAGAATATTTCGATTATTAAATGCTTCTAACGGGTTTTTCAATAAGAGCACCACAAAGTAACGGTTTGGAATATTAATGAAATTCTTTATTCCTGTGAAACCACGGGCACATTTGCAGAAGTCTAGACGCTGTAACCAAATTTCGACGGTTTTCAAGCATAAATCGGCCGATACTGCTGCAATCGTCGCTGGCTTGTTGGCATAGACAATATACTTGGCATAGCCCCACAGGAATTAGTCTAACGGCGTCAAATCACGGGCCATTTCGGGAAATAACACCTTCACCAAATTTGGTATTCAATAAATCGATTGTGACATTCGCTGTATGGCTTGTGGTGCCATCCTGTTGAAACCGCATATCGTCCAAGGCCATATCATCTAATTCGGAACAAAAATATACGGTTATCATTGAGCGGTGGCGATTCCCATTCACAGTAACTTGCTGGTCCCATAAACCGCACTAAACTATAATACTCTGAATTTTGTCTCGCCAGACCTATTAGATTAAAGATGTTCATACTACATGGACTGAAAAGCCTTTGCCATCACCGAGGGATCACACCACAAACCAATAAGTTTCTATCCCTGTCGTAGAGCACAAATTCCAACCAGAATTATTTCAATGTTTCCTGCCATTTCGTACAAACGTTCTCACGTTATTGGACTCAAAGGGACGCTACTTCTAATATTTTTGTTTTTCAACCGAAAAAGTGAATTTTGGTTAACATCAGTGGCAGATCGACGAAACGCATAGGTCGTTTCATTCATGAATTTTTCAAGACGGCAAAGTTTTTCACGGCTGGCTTCGACAGATAAATTGAAATTAATTGACTATGAACTAGTCTTCAATTCAGTTTATTCACCATATTTGTCCCCTTGCTTCCTATTTCCTGCACTACCATTTAAATGGGGGACCGTTAATTTTGAAGGACCATTTTAACAAATGCATTACTCCAAAAGAAGATTTTGCACATATTTCTCGGTTCCGATTAAGTAAACCCGATCGCCTGTTCGAACTGTTGATTCCAATTTTTCACACTGTGACTCAGTTAATGAAACTTGCATTCGTTCGTGAAATAAAAAACTCTTATCTTAAGTTCAACAAGAATATAACCATGCGTAACTCCAGCCCTTCATATGACAAACCTTTGTGCTTACTCTGACTATATAAAAACTGTTTATAAGACCAGTTAAAAGCTTAACTACTACTTATTAGGACAACGACGGAACTCTCTCTTCAAATCCGCTTCTTCACCGTCCTGACGAAACATTGTTAAAACTCGATGAATATGGTGTGGTTTTTTAAAACCACATATCGTGTTCTTAGGCTCTCGAAAAGAGTAGACGGGATATCACTACGATTATTAATAATTAAATTTTGTTTGTATAAAATCCATACACTGTGCCCGTAAATATTTTTGAACGTACTCATTTCTATTTAAGTCCTTTCTTAACCACTAATAAAAATATGATTCTAGCTAACCTCACTTCCCCCCCAGTATTAATGAACATTTATAGTCGTTGTGTAAAGCTCGTTTGTCGGCCCTTTGGTCACTGATCGTTTAAAAGTAAAGTCATAAAACTTGAAAAACAGATTTCGATTTCACGCATTTTAATGGTAAACTTGGTGAGGTGCAACATAATCCTCACGATTTGCATACACCGGCACTTATGTGCCAACATACATACTTGGGTAGATATATATTATGAAAGGAGACCGAACCAGGTCATAAAATGGGTTTGTAGACAATTCCATTTGCGCTGAACTCATTGCCACGATCGTGTGCTCTTATGCCAATATGTATTTGAGTATGCATGGGTGTGTATGCACTTATACTTTAGCAAAGCTACATTGTGGCAACTATTAGTAATATTATTTGGTTATGCGCTTGTTGTTGTTGCTATTGTCAATCTTGTCTTCTTGTCACTGTTGTATGTCTATTATGTTCTTGTTTAGTTGTTTAGTTTTTTGTTGTTGTCGCACCCTTTCCAATACTCCAGACAAGGTAACTATATTTGTAGTATATGCATAGTTTTATGGTGACCCAATTGGAAGTCTGTAAGCGCGATTGTATGGATTCTGATGGATGAAATACGTAGGCATATTGTACGTTAAATTTCCTCTTGACTGTAGAATGTCTGATGGACTCGGACATTTGGGATCTGGGTGCTATAGAGATCAGCTGGACTGATGGACGTTTAGATGTTAGCTAATCGATCTCCACTAGTCCGAATTCCGAACAGTTAGGGTGGTTTGTGCGTGAATTGAGCGGCGAAGTCGTTTAACTGAGAATTTGGTTTAGCTTCTTGTGTGAATGGTGTGTGCGTGTAAATTGCATATAGAGTGCAACCCCTGGCCACCAGTCCAGAGCAGTATGAGAGCGCAAATGGCGGTAATTTCGGCTACGAGGTCTGACCGTAAACTTAATTTTGATACCACGGATAGCAGAAGTTCTTGGAGTTCGCTCCAAGCTGCTTATGCGGACTGGTCCCTTGGAAAGTATCGTGGTATTTGTGGTCAAAATCCGTAAGCGAAAAAACTGGCACTTTTCCAGTTTAATGTAGAGTTGCAATGCAACCAAGTGCTGGACCCAAAGTACGGCAGAGATTTTAGATGGGCCTCGAGCCTTGCCAAGGAGGTCAGTGTTTTCATTCCACACCATTATTTGGTACTGAAAATGCCTGGCATTGATTATGATTATGCCAGTACATTTGGTTTATACCACTTTCATGTTCGATTTACCAATCGCTTGGCGGATTGGACAGCCGAAAGCAATTATATTTTTATTATTTTACACCTACTTTGGTTTTAGTCTATAGCCAGTCGATCGAAAGCGCCTGGAATTGTTCTAGTTTTTAAGCACATATGAAGGCATTTATTTGGTATTTTCAACTAACAATTTCTTAAACTATTTTTCTGCTCACTTGAAATTTTCGTGCTGCATTCAAATCAAGAAAGTTTATGTATACACCCTAAATGTAGCTTAACCGCTTGATGTCTATTTTTTTGTTTATAGTCGTTTTCGATTCGCCCTCCACTTATTCTGCTTGCACTTTTTGGGGGTTATTCTTTCAAAAATATATAAGTATATACGAAAGCAGATGCAGTTGTTTCTTCGCTTTTTTCAATTTTACATGATTCTTAACTTATAAAGTTTAGACCAATTTTCTGTTATGCCAGTCTGTTTTAACAACTGTTTAGTTTATACTGGCTTATTTATGCCAGTTTTCTGTTCGATTCGTCAATACGCAAAGAAAATATTATAGTTAGTATATGTGGAATTTTTCTTGCATAGAACTTAGATTCCATTATAGTCTACATGTACAATGTCTTGCTGGGTTTACGAAAGTTTATGCGAGATGCGGATAACGACATCGCCGCGGCTCGCGACACCGTCAACGAAAGCAGAAATCGCCGCTAAGAACTTGTCGCCAGAGACAGCACGAATTAGTAAACTCTCTAAAGAAATCCGTTGCAGTTGCCATCGAAGATGCCCATCGTCATACATACAAACACATGCGCTTAATATCTGTACCTAGAACACAGGTCTTGCGATGAGCCGATAAGCAAATCACATATAGACAGACAAACGCAGGCAAATCAACACATCTTACACTTTATTATATTTTATGTATTTATAATTTGTTGAATTGTCACATTTTATCTTTGTTTATTTGCACTTTTTCCATTCGTTTGCTTTGCTAATCCAAGGATATGCTTTAAAGAGCTGTAGATCCGATGTTGGACCACGAAATTCGGCGCCATTGAAGTCTTTGACATTTCGCGTGGAGTTTCACCTTACTTACATACATATATACCCCCATATGTATATACTATGTCGCTCAAAATTTATTTGTGATTGTGCATATTTCATGCATTTGACAAAAGCGGCGCAGAAGTCAAACGCACACTGATGACCCGTCTTTTCTTATCAATGTGTAAATAATTGTAGTTTTCTTATCTAAATTGTTTGCTCAAATTTCAACACGGTTAGTTTTAGTTAGATATATAAACATACAAACACACATATGTATATACAACATTTTCGTTCGTGACTTTTCATTTTACTCAATTGAGTTGTCTAGAGACAGCAAAATCCACAAGCATTAATGTTTTCCACTTGAAAATGTCGTATTCTTTTCATAAAAAATTCTTATTTTAATTCGAGTACCTTAAATTTATCCGAAAATAATACACCGTTGCTGCGCTCAATTAAAAGCGACTTAAAGAGTTCATTACTCAAACAGCTACTGTTCAGTTGCCAGAGCTGCGGCGCAAGCAATAAGCATGAATATGTTTGTATACGCATATACATATGTATGTACTTATTTATGTGCGCATCTGTGTTAAGATCGTTGGCTGATCTCTCAGTTTTTGGATCCTCGCTTGGCTTCTTGCCTTGGCCAAGTCTAATAAATTATCTTAGGCCACTTTATGTACCAGTGTTATCGTGGTTGAGTGAGAGTGTGTGTTTGTATGCATACATGTGTGTGTGTGTGTGTAAGTGCTGCTCATAGCCTGTTTAGCGCTCTCTGCTTCGCTCTATTGCTCTTTGTAGACGCAAGCGTAGGTGATAGGTATGAGCAAATGGACTTAAATATTGAGCCATTTTTCAAAATCAAAAACTAGTTTTTATCAAAAAAGTCAACTATTTACTTATGCGTATGGCAATGCGCATGAATAAAACTATTTATCTTCCCAGCGCTGAGTTGCCATGTTTTCGTAAATTAGAACAATTTTTTTTTTTAAATAGTAAGATCAAATTCAATTACGCTGTTTTTTTTTTAATTGTAGAAAAAAAACTGAAAATATTCAAAATTTTAAGAGAAAACAGAATTTTTTGCATATTTTTAGGCGTTTAAACTTAAAGAACTTTGACTTTATTCAGTAAATGTAATTCACAGTTAGAAAAATTTAAACCGAATCAACAAAAAAAATTACTTTATATAGGGTGATCCGTATGGAGGTTCCCTTAAATACACAGACACTTCAAATTTGATGGGGAATGATTATTATCATTTCAAAGATTTGCATCTATGTATATTTTGAAAATTATCTCTTTCAAATGTCGACTGCGGCTATGTCTCAGATGATCCATCTGTTGAGTCCAATTTTCGATTAGCCGTTCGAGCTGGTAACTGGCAAATGACAGTCCGGAAAGTAATAGGACTGAGTCGATTTAAAAAATTTTATTGAACCAATCGTTATAATTCTTTAAAAACTTTCAAAAGAGGCTCCTTCTGCATCGATGCAGGTTGCAAGCGCGATTTCCAAGCACGGAAGGCATTCTATAAATAGCCTTGACAACCAAGGTGCATGCTGCATAGATGCTCATACGAAAGGAGGTGTGAGTTGGGGGCGTTATCGTGGTGCAACTTACAATCGGTTGTAATGTCTTGTCAGACACGATTGACATTTCGTCTTGGTTTGAGTCTCTTGAGGACTTCTACGTATAACTTGGCGTTGACGGTTTGTTCAGGAGAAGTAAATTTCATAATGGACGAAGCCTTCGATATCTAAGAAAGACAATGAGCACTTTGGATTTGCTCATTCATCAGCGACCTTTTCCCGGGACTGCAAAAGGCCTGGTACCACCGAAATAGTGTCCAATCGACCAACCCAAAACGTGAAATTATCTGCTCACCGAAGTGTTATCTCAATATATCAATTGATTGATAATGTTGCCGGTATCACGCACTTCAAGTTTAGACATCAAATAGTCGGTTTTGAAGAAATATGAACCGATGATTCTAGCGGCCCACAAACCACACCAAATCGGTGTTTCTTTCTGGATGAAATGGTAGCTCTTGAATCTCATGAGTTTGCTTCTCGTCCCATTTGAGGCAATTTTGTTTCTTTATATACCCATTGAGCCAGAAATGGGTCTCATCGCTGAAGAAAAATTCGGTCGGAAACGTCTGATCTTCTCGGAACTTTTCAAAACCCCATAGAGCGAAGCGATGTAGCTTATGAAGGTCGAGCTGCTACAGTTCTTGCTCAATCTATATTTTATACGCCTTCAATTTATGATCCCGACATAAAATAAGCCAAGTGGCTCCATACGTCAGTTCAGACAGCTTAACACGACTCGGGCGTGATCTGTCAAAAAGGGCAATTGATAAAAGTACTTTTATTTGAATCATTCGTTATGTTGTTGTGTTGTGAGAGTCTAATAGTAAAAGAAGCATTGATTTACAACTTGGCAACCCTCTAAACGTATGTTTCCAACACCGAATCATATACACATACATATTTATATACATGTTGCTAACTGCTCACTGATCTTGTAGCAAGCAATTCACGAGCACAAACCCATGCATGGTCATACACATTGTCACCGAAGTCGGAGAAATGAAGTTATAACCTGTTGCCACAAAAGCTTCTGAATACCTAGACGCTAAGTTGCTCACATAAAAATAATGAGTTACGAATAACATGCTCGGGTGGCAACCGACATACATAAACACATACATACATATGTATGTACATATGTAACAGCTTCGAGTGGAACCGAGCAGTATTTTCAAAGCGAATGCCAGCTGAATTGCCTTTCTCTTGCCACTATGAGGCGCTCTTTGTAGTACCTTGCGCTCATATACACGTTTAAGCTACGAGCATATGAAGTTAGCCAAAGAAGCATAAATAAATAAGTAAAAGCGACATAAATGCATTCCACGCCTTTGAAAAATTTTCGAAGTCTCTAAACGGGAACGTGATGAATTGCATGAGATGTCAGCAGCAACGCTCGTACTTCGTGTGTATATATGCATATAGATTTTATTTATATATATGTATGTGTGTACTATGTACTTGCCACTCCTCATCCTCATGCCATTGCACATTTCTACCTCGTTAGAGCCATCAGCGGCGGTGAGAGCTTCACGCACGCGCAACTCCTCAACAACACTCGTTTCGCTATTGTTATTGTTGTTATGCTCATTGTGGTCATCGCCGCCTAAGATCGATCTGCACTCCAACTTATAAGTACGAGTGTGTGTGTGCCTGTGTGTGTGTGTGTATAGATATGTATGTATGTAACGAGTTCGTTTCGCGTTCGCTACCCTCATTGCCGTCATCATCATCGTCGTCGTCGTCATCGTAGTCGTGGCGATCATTAGGCCGCTTGTTGGCCATCTCTTTCTCTGCGTAAGCCAGGTAGACGACGTAAGCGTAGAACGGCAGCCCGCTGTGTAGCACAACAGCGACAGCGAGCCTGCTTCTGCTGCTGCTGTATGTAAGCGTTTAAGCGGCCACTGCCGATCGCATTTTCGTTCCGCTTGAACATTAACCACTGCGTGGTAGTGTTAGTTGGCCAATAACTACACACCACACCGACAGCAATCGGCGCATATGATTGTACCAAAAAATTGATCTTCAGCGAATTCTTCTATGCTGTTGCTGTTGCTGTGGAATGTCGTTGTCGTCGTCGTCGTATGGCCGCTTATGGAGCATTGTTGACTCAGTATTTCATTATTTCATTTGATAGTTGTGATTTACTTCGAAATAAATATATGTGACGTATGTAGTATCCACCGTATGGTGGTTACTTTTCTTTGAACTTGAGTCAGCTAAGGCCAATTTTTGCTTTCATTACGAGTGTTAGTGATATGTACATTGTATGTCTGGCTAAATTTTTGTGAAATTGACAAGACTGTTAAGTCCTGATCCTGAACCCTGAGATGGGGATTGAAATTTTTAATTTTTTTTCATTAGGTAATGAATGCCCATTATTTAAATAATTTCAGATATATTGATATAATGATTTTTGTTTCTATTGAAAATTAGTTTGGAAAATGTTTGGGATAAATGGGAAGTTATTCCTAATTCTTCTTAGTATTAAGTGATAAATATTTTTTCGTTGAATAAATCTAAAAATAATTGGCAATCTTCTTCTAGAACGCAGAGCGCTCTTTTCAATTATTTAGGGCTCGTCGCCTACACACAAAGGCACTAAAATTACAGAACATTCCTCAACAATTCCAAAATGTAAGACTCAACTCTTAATGAAAAAACTGTGATAACCAACTATTAAGTATTATAGCGGCCTAATGATCGCGACGACACTTGAGACACTATTATCTTGAAAGTTTTCAATCGATAAACCGCCAAGGGGTTGAGCCTATCACAAATTGGTTCAGGTGGTTAATGTCTGTTTCGGCTATGTCTTCTAAAATGGCGAAGGTAAGACTGCCGAAATGTCTCAGTCTTGCAAAGGCTGGAGGAAGTGCCTGAATATTTCCTTCCCACCTTCATCCATACAAATTTGGCAACTTCACTTACAATAAATCTCCAGCGTTCTACACTAGGCCAAAAGAATCTCATAGTCGTACAAAAGCGCATCATCGACTAACGCCTGATAAGCGAATGTGTGGTTCATTGGCCGCAGGGGCAGATCTTTAAAATTTTTTACTTGCAACTCAAAGTCTGTTTCTTCGCGAAGTGTCACTTTTGATGGAAATGCTGTATACCTTTTAACTTATGGGGAGGAAACACTCCGTACGATTCGAGTTTTAGTATATTTGGGTCTTGAATGGACCCTTATCCGCTATCTTTCGTAATATCTCTCTAGTTTGATACAACAGTTTTCTATTACTAAGGCTCCGCACCGCAGCTCTGAGCGCTATAGAAGGTGTTTCACACAACACTGTAATACTAAATATAATACTTTCTGTTAATAAAGTTGACTTTAAGGTAAATTTATTTATTTAAAAGTGAACTAATTATAAATAATTAATCCACTTGTTAAGGTAAATATTTACCCTCGGATTTCTAGCGATTTTTTTGGGAGGTATTAATCAAAATTATTTCGAGAGCATTAACCAGCTGGACAGAGACAATCTCTCCAAAAGACATGCAGTCGATTTAATTCCACGTTTAGTAGACAACTCATTTCCAAAAATTTTAAGTGTTAAATACATACACACTTGTGGAATACAGATTCACCTTCGGATTTTCGAACGTTTTCTCTGAAACTTAACACTAATTCTTATAGTCGTCTTAATTTTATTGTTACGAACCTTTCATTTGTTGCTGTAAAAATGTTGCAATGAAATCCAAAATAATTAAATCGATAACTTCTCTCTCTTACAGAAAGCTCGGCTTGGATCAAGTGCCACGTATCGGTCCACTAGCTGTAGATCCACACAACATCGGCATTGTGGGACTGTACAATGTGCATGTATCTAGCGCAGACAATGCCAAAGCATCTTCGGTAAGACGGACTTAATGGAAAATGAACAATAACATATTAAATACTATATATATATATATTCCCTTTCTTACAACTTCCCCTACAGAGCCGAGGTACGTTGCGTCGCAAAGTTCAACGCAAAATCCTCACACACCATTTATACTTTTGTATGCGTGATTTTGGTCACCGTATCGGCGGCGACGATGCTGAGGTATATTTCTACCTATACGATGCCAATCCGATGCGCATGCGTGCGTTGTCCGAGCGATTTCTGGTTAAAATCTCCAAAGACGGTTTCTCAAATTACATAGAAAAATTGCATAGCAATTGTACGGTGTTCACGGATTTGGGTAGGTCTTCAAAATTTAGTCTTATATAAATGGGGCAACTTCTGGAATTACTTGGATGTAAAAATATACTTAAAATTTTGTCATGTATTTTCTTCCAGGCGCTGTCGATTTAAATGAAGACCTACATTTAGTGGCTGTGGTAATGCGTGTGGGCAAAATTAATCCTTCGGAAACAGGTAAAAAGGTGGAAAAGAATAATAGCCTCTGTTGCACGGGTCCAACCTATCGTCGGCCATTTGGTGTGGGTGTATTGCCGCTAAACGATATTACACAATATGATAGCTCTATTGAGTCGGAGGAGAAAGAGTATAACTTTAAGGTGAGTCACTGAAAAATATGATACTGATACATCTTCTATTAATATTATATAATATGGTATATAGGACTTTTGTACCAGAATAGTTTAGAGATATTTCATAGAGTCAATTCCTAGTAAAAAAGTAGACAAATTTTATGAATTATCTCTTAACTCAAAATTATCAGCTTTTTGTACCTATTAAGTCCGGGATTTTATGGTTTTAATTTTAGTGCCGAGTTCCCCATATGACAGAAGTTAGAAGTTGTCATTCCCAATAAACAGGCATGCTTCCTGATTTTTTCCAATTCTGCATCCGGTCTTGCGAAGCCAGACAATCTCTTTTTACCTTACTACACCCAGAGATGCGTTAAATTCCCTAAGATGTCCGAAAATTGCTTCCACCGCATGTCTGTCACCGTAGCGCTCCAAACTTTTTTCTGCCAAGCATCGGTCCGACTTCTCTTTCCTGGCCGTAGTGTACACTTCCTGTTTGCGCCTTTCGTATTAGTAGTGTTGCCCATAACTCGAACCGAGGTTCCCCTCGTACCGTTACCCAAACGCCGTCCATATTCTTACAGACTTGCTCGACTTAACTTTCCCTAGTCCTCCTAGAGTAGATGTGGCCGAGATAGAGATTGTACCGGCCTCTTTGGTAGTCTTAGCGAGTGTCTGGTACATTCCAAGGGATAGATATGGGTGTCTGTTCCATGCTCTCCTCCCTCTTACCTTCCGACTTTTCCTTTTTCGGCTGAAGTTGCTTAATAGATTTCATTCCTAAAAGGGTCCCCATTCAGAGCCGCTATACGTCCACCGAAAGGTATTAAAATGCTTTCAAGGTTATCTCTCACGAGGCCTAAGCGTGAATTGACGCAAGTCCTTATGAGACATTACCTTCAGAGGCGACCAGCGTAAAAAAGGAGTCTTCTCAATCAATACCTACCACATAAACTTATTGATGACGTGGTGGAACGTACTCTTAGGCCTGCCATGGTTTTAACGGGGCGGAGGCGATTTCGACATTAGCCCACCAGCCATTTCTGCTGAGTGTCATCCCAGCATACACAGTTGAGAGAATGCGACAACCACCAGCCCAGGTTCAAGCCGAAATCCAGAACGTTTAGTCCAACTCAATGCTTAGGTCCAGTCCAAGAGTTTGTGAGGCCGTGCTAGGAGGCGACCTGCATTACATCCCGAAAATAATTTGCAATAATTATATTTTGTAATTTTTTTATTTCTAGACTAGAATACCCCCTTGATCATAAAATATTTAGCATTATATTTTCGACATTTATTATTTAAATGTTTTTTCTAATGACAATTTTTTTACCATCCTTGCCTCCAAATTAATTTAGATTTACCAATGCGAAGAAAAAGACTTCCATCAACTACACGAACTAATCATTAAGAAATCAACTGGAAAATTCTCTCCAATAACCTCAGGCAATCAAAATACGCAGGGTATCGTAGTTTCGTTGAAGCTACTGCACGGCGGACTCGGACAAGCGCGCCAAGAGCAACCGTTACTCTTCCAAGGCACGACAATCACGCGAAAAATGGGCTTTCCCGATGTCATAATGCCCGGTGACGTGCGCAACGATCTCTTTATCACGCTGGAACGCGCCGAGTTCGAGCGTGGCGGCAAGAATACCGCAAAAAATATACTAACTACCGTGGTTGTGCTCGATACGTCTGGTAATATTTTAACGGAATGTTTGTGGGGTGCCTCGGGCATGGATTCACAGAGCTACTACAAATCCATGATATTGTATCATCAGAACTCGCCCTGTTGGAATGAAATGTTGCGACTGAGTGTACCCATAGATAAGTTCTCCGCTGCGCATGTGCGTTTTGAGTTCCGTCATTGTTCTACACGCGAAAAATCGGATCCGAAACTTTTCGGTTTCAGCTTTGCGCGCCTTATGGATCCCAGTGGGGCGACACTCACCGATGGCCAACACGAGTTATACGTCTACAAATGTGAAGATTTGGCGAAACTGCATGCTGGTAATTATCTAAAATTGCCAAGCAAACCGAAGGATCCACACGCGAAAGTGGATTGCAGTTCCATATTCCATCGTAGTTCGAAGGAAGTTTTTGTCATTAAATCACTTTTATGTTCGACGAAACTCACGCAGAATGCCGATCTGCTGTCGCTACTACAATGGCGTACAAATCCCGAGACGATACAAGACTCACTTACGGGTGTGTTGCGTTTGAACGACGAGGAGCTGGTTAAATTCCTGCAAGATGTGCTCGATGCATTATTCGCCATGTTCTCCAACGAGGAGGGTAACAGCACTGAGCATTCGGGTCTGGTCTTTCATGTGCTAGTCAGCATTTTCAGCGTCTTGCAAAGCAATAAATTCCAACATTTTCGTCCCGTTATGAATGCTTACATCGAAAATCATTTCGCGGCAGCGCTCGTCTATAAGGGTTTGATTACTTCAGTTGAGCATATGGCCGTGTTTATGACCAAAGCCGAGCATCCAGATCCATTCCAGAAATGCTTTAGTTCGCTAGAGTACATCTTCAAATTGCTTATACAATCGCGCAAGTTATTTGCACGCGCTACAGGCGGCCAGTATGAGGACTCGTTCCGCCGAGATTTGCACTCGCTTTTTACGGCGCTCAACGGCATGTTGGCAGTGCCATCCTATGATGTAATCATACCCACACAAGAGGCGCTGCTGAACTCCACCGGCGTGGTGTTGGAGCAGTTGAAGGACACATTGCCAGCGCCAGAGTTGGGTATGTTGGCGCGCAATATGCTGGACGCCATACCCAGAGATGCGCCGGTACGTCTGGTACAGGCGAAACTGAATGCGGTTAAGGATCTGGTGTCTGGCGAGCTGTTTCACGAAGATGGTGAGTCGTTGAGTTCTGTTTATAGATTTGTTTTCATTGAAAGAGTTTTAGCTTTAATTTGTTTTGAACTTCTCAACTACTTTTCCACTGTCTTCCACTTCTTCTAGACTCACGCACTGTGGTGCTCTCTGTCGCCTGCAAACACCTGCGCATGCACCTTGGTCGCCGCGATGAGCTACGCTTGTGCGCCGAAATAATATCTGAAATTCTGAATCACCTGTACGACTTGCAGCGTCAGCAGCGCGAAAAGGTCACAAATACTCTGCAACATGATCTGGATTCGCTGTGTAAGAACATCCTTGGCATACTCATAAAAACCATAAGCATTATGATGGAAGGTGCCAACACTGTGCTGCCACAATTGGTCGCTTGTCTACTTGGTCTGCTGCAACTCCTCGATGAGACACATTACAAACACTACTGGGACGAATTGAGCCCCAATAAGGATCCACGTGATTTGAAAGATTTTCTCAGCAAGTCTTTATTGGTGTTCGAGGAACTGCTCTCGCAGGATTGGCAAGTATTCCCCACCGATTGGCTGATCATGAAATTGGCTTGCAACGATGTGCTGCGCAAGGCTTTGGAGGAATTCGCCAAACCATTGGTTTATCGTTTTCTCGGTCCACAATCCTTTGACTCACCACTTTGGTGGTCTTACTTTAGTTTGGCGGTAACATTTCTAACACAGCCCTCACTGCAATTGGAAAAATATCGCGAACCGAAACGTCGAAAGATTTTAAATACTCATGGTGACATGCGCGTGCTAATGGGCTTCCAGATACTAAGCATGTGGTCACAATTGGGCGAGCAAAAATTACACTTTATACCCTCAATGGTTGGGCCGTTCTTGGAGGTCACGCTCGTGCCAGAGCAGGCACTGAGAAAGGCGACCCTCACCGTATTCTACGACATGATGCAGTGCGAACAAGTAAGTTTGTAGAAGAACAAAGCGTAAATTTTACATTTGTATTTGATTCTTTCAGAGCGCACGTGGTTCATTCCGCTTAGTGGAAAGTGAACTTATCGATAAGTTGGATCTGCTCATCAGCGAAAATAAAGGCGATGATGAGTATCGCGAACTTTTCAGCACAATGTAAGCTCTCCAAAAAGAAAATAACTGTTAAATGTTGGCTTTAACTAGCATGCACTGTAGGCTGGAATAAAAGCGTAAAAGTTTTATATCCCACAATATGGTAGACCCAAAGATGTCAGACTTGTATATGTAACAGTTTGTAATACTTTGCAAGAATGCAGTTAGTTATAGGACTTTATATTTATATTAAATAATCAATGAATTACAAGACTAATAGTTTGCGGAATGTCTTTCTACCCACGTTCACGTTAAGATTGTAGTATCTTGGTGAAGCTTTTTCCTTATTTCCATTCACTGCTCACCGCGTTTATTGCAAAAGTACAGAGCCGCAACAAATTCCTCAAGTCGCTAGCCAGCAGCACATAGGGGAGAGATATACAGCCAATCGAACGGAAACCGAGGAAGCTTCAGACATGTTAGAACACTGCACTCCGGACTGTAAGGGAATGCCACATGATGTCTCCTATTTAACATCTGCACAGCGAGGCCTGTATGCTTCCAGTTAAGGAGCATAATGAACTCCTTTTCAAACAGTTTCTGTGTTTTCTTAGAAATCATCCCTGCCTCCTAGGAGTACAAGAGTTCCTTACTCAACTACGACGACGACATAAGCAACACGCCGCCCAGACTTTGGACGCAACTAACTTCAGACATGCACTGGCCGCCATTTATAGTGAAGCCGTAAACACCTTCACCGATTCCCTTTCAGTGAATGGTGTACTTGGAGTCAAACCACCGCCCATTGCAAACGACGATCTCCAGTTGCCTTGAGAATTAAGAGTGGCCCTTCCGCAGCTTCTACTTAACCAGTATCGACCCCAACATATTAATACTCAGCATGCAACGAGTCCTCGCATCACTCTAACCATCTCTTTGTATGCCCAGCTAACCCTAACCACGACCGAGACCTCTCTACCTGTGGTTCGACCCGTCGAAACAGCACGTTTCCTGGACCTACCGTTGGACGATCTCGATGACAGCTTACTTGAACCTTGCCAAACGTTACAACAACAACAATAATTCTTCAAATTTCGTGAAATATCTTGTCCAATGAAAAAAATCGATAAAAAACGATATTGGAACTTCGCACAAATAGCCTTTAGGAAGCAAAAATTTTCATCTTAAAGTGATCAAAATCGAAGCTTAATTTTTCTTTAATGGATACTGAAATTAAATATTGAGCGTCTAAGGCTAAATTTTTTTACGTCTTTTTTTTTCTTATAATTGGGTAAATATTTGTCGTAGAACCCTTATAGCCAATAAAATGATTTCAGAAGTTTTGTTTACCTTTATATCCGTGAGGATGAGTGAAAGTTTAATGAGCCACAATATGTTTTAGAGATTTATTTCTCTCTCAGTACTTAACCTTAAGAAGTGTCAATTGCAGAACAACTTAATCTTAGAATCTCGGTTTTGAACTTTTTACTTTATTAATATCGAGGATTCGGTGTATAACAAATCGTGTACAGGATGTTTTTTTGCGTGTTTTACTCCAGCCTGCTCTGCAGTGTTAAACTTTGTATATCGATGTTTGTATGTGTTTGTGTTTATGTTTATTTTTCAATTCTTCAGTTGTCTCTTTAAACCAAATTGTATATATGTACGTTTAAACATATGCATATTTTATACTAATCATTATCATGTTAAATGTCTGTCCATCGCCTATTAAAAAAAAAACATGTTAACTATGCATACAATTAATTAACTCAAAATGCAACCAACCAAACGAAGGGAACATCTAAGCTTGGTGTAAGTGAAAATTATCAACTCATATGCTGTCATCACTTTCTTTTGTTGTTGTAGTATATCTATTCTTTATGATTTGCTAACATTTCCTTGTAAAATTCGATCATAAAATTATTTGAATTATTATTGGAATTATTTTTTTCAACACAACTAAACGTTTTTTTAGTAAAAATTAAATTATTTATTAAAAGTTAAACTCAAAATTATATTGCTAACGGTGAAATATAGCTGTATATATAGTATGTGGCTTGCTGCTGCGTTTTTAAGTTACAAATTATATAACATTTCTATATATTTGAATAGAAATTACTATGCTAACACTAACATTTATTTTGACGACTAACATTTTCAAATTTTGCGAATTTAAATTTTCTGAGTATTATTTATTTCAACTTAATCTCTATTTGTCCTTAAAAATAAATAACGGTTTTCAAAATCACTCTATTTAGTTTACTTGAGAAAGTGCAATCGGAGAATCCCAATTGGAAAGACTCGGGCATTGCTTTCATAGCATCTGTGACGCGTTTATTGGAACGCCTGTTGGATTATCGCAGCGTTATGCAGGGCGAGGAGAATCGTGACAAGCGCATGTCCTGCACAGTGAACTTATTGAATTTCTATAAAAATGAAATCAATCGCAAGGAAATGTATTTAAGGTGAGTAAAAGAAATATTTAAATATGCCACTACTCCTCTCGTTGTTGTTATGCCATTTAATTATACTTCAGGAATTTGAAATCAATTTCAAAATTTAAAAGTGTGAGACTAATGATCCCCCATACAATATCCTTTTCATACGATATACGTTCTGCTCCATGCGATGTCATTCAAGACATTTGCATTTTTTTTTTTAAATTGGTGTTGGTCAGTTAAAGTGTATTGGGTTTTTATTCAGTAAAATGGAGTAAAACACTTATATATTTCAAAATATTTCAATAAACTCGTTACGTTACGTGACACTTAACATCCTCATGCTTCAGTTTGAAAATGGACGCAATTGGCCACGCCTACTTCCCATATAATACAGGATTAAATCCCATCAGATCCATGCAATATACATTTAAATCAAGMACTAATGAAAATATCGGAATAAAAAAATTAATATATTATTACTGCCATCATTAAAGCAACACCTAGCACCAAAGTTGCTATGTATCCTCCTAATCGTCTACGGTCTACCGTCTGTTCCGTATGTCTAACCGTAATACGTAAGAACATCACATCTATCAGATGCAATTCCTGCTCCGGCTGGTGTCATTTCCCGACGTGTTCCCGCCTTCGCACCACACGTGAGTGGTGTGTGTCATTCGTAGCCCCTTGCCGCAGGAGTCTGCTCCCGCAACAACCATCACTGGCATCATCAAAACACACTCAAGTGCGACAACCGCTCCTGCGGATCACTACTAATTTACCGCGACAAACCCGACTTCTACAACTGAACTGCAATGGACTAACGAATAAAATCAAATAGATAGTTGAACCAAGCTGAACATCCGCTCAGGACTTCTGAGATGTGCAGGTTTCAACGTTTTACGTAAAGACCAGGAGTGAGATATTGGTTCCTGTAAAAAGTTCGTAAGGTGATAGAGCTGGCGGAACAGATAGACAATTCGACATTCTGCACCATGAATGACGAAGCCCCCACCATAATTATGAGCAACTGTTGCAGCTCACCTGACAATAGTTAGTGGTAATGCGATAAACAGCATAACCTGCTTAATTCTCACATCAGACCATATTGCAAAAACAAAAATATCTCGATCGAAAAACTCCATTACTTTATTTCAGTGCCTATGTACTTGGTCCTTCCATTGAATGCTTGCCCTTACTACCGTTGCCCACTTATGGGTCTGGAATCGGAGTAATTTTTAACTGATAAGAGGCTTAAATAGCGTACTTTTTTTCACCGAGAGATAGAGAGAGAGAGAGAGAGATAGAGATCTGCTTCTCAATTATCTACCAATCCCATATTAGCACTTATTTGAAAGAGTTATTATGTGCTTGATCTCCAGGCTGAGATTGCTGATGAAATTAATGTTGGTTCCGAGATCAAATTTATAGCTGCCAGGAGTGACGCCACCATAGCTTTTAGAGTAGATAGCGTATTTTTCCAGCATTATATTAAAAAAGCTGCACGAGAAGGAATCAAGCTTTTTTAAACTAGGTGTCGAACGGTTCGGAGAAGTCCTTGTCACTCTGGTCTATGGTTGATTTTCTAGGTTTAAAGTTACACTAATAAGGTTCAATGGGTTTATTATTTCACAGAATACTAACGAAATATATAACTATATATCCAAAGTTAAGATAGTTGATACCGCGATAGATAGGCAGACCTCGCAGTGTTGTAGATAGGGCTGAGTACCTTAATATTCCACTCTTTGGGCATATATCTATCTCACCAAACCATGCTTAGCAGCTGGAGCATGCGACTTTTCAGCTCCTCATCGTGGTATTTAACTAGTTCAGCCTTTAATCTATCATCCCACGAAACCTTGCTGTTCTTAAGCCGCTATTGGTTTTCACCTCGAATTGGTCGAGTTGTCGCCACGATACATTGTTGAGACGGATTAATCTTCATTTCTCGCAACACTGCTCTCGGCATGTAACAGTGTCGACTAGTGTTCCCTCCACATTGCGACAGTACTCTGGGTGTCTGTTATCAGGTTAATATATAATATTCGTGACTTTATAGCAGCCATTTCCAAATTGGAATCCATTTATCTGTTGCCTTAATTTCTAGTAAAATTTTCAGACCAAGACACTGCTGGCGGACATCTCTTCGCACTCACGTATTTCTGGCGCTCTCTTGTTTTTCTTGAAAATACTTATCTCTTCTCTCCTCTTGGGTATCGTTCTTTAATAGCCTCCGTCACAATTGGCTGCAGGGTGGTTTTGTGATGGCACGACATTCATCATTACACCAAGGATTTCTTCCTGTACAAAAATAAATATAAGTTCGAAAAAATAATGCAATATAATTTTAAAGTCATTAAGTATCTGAATATTCGTTTTACGACAACATATGTGATTCTTTTTTTCAGATATATTTACAAGCTGCACGACTTGCATTTACAAGCCGAAAACTACACTGAGGCCGGCTACACGCTCAAACTCTATGCTAATATGCTCAGTTGGGATCGGGAATCACTCTGCTTTGCGCCTTGCGATAACACTGGCCAGCCGGAGTGGCAGCGCAAGGAGCGGCTTTATCACGAGGTAAAATAGCCACTACAACCCTTTAATTTTTTAGATATAGTAATCGCTTTTCTTTTGCAGATTTTGAAATATTTCGACAAGGGCAAATGTTGGGAGAAGGGCATACCGTTATGCAAAGAATTGGCTGTGCTCTACGAGACACGCCGCTTCGACTACAATAAGCTCAGTGAAATACTTATTTTGGAGGCGAAATTCTTTCAAAATATCTTGACACAGTTGCGGCCTGAGCCGGAGTATTTCCGCGTTGGTTTCTATGGTTTGGGTTTTCCGCTTTTTGTGCGGGTGGGTCTTTTCTATTTTTTGTGCTTAATAATTTTGCATAAAAACTGATATTTTGTATTTAAATTACAGAATAAACAGTTCGTCTATCGTGGCTTGGAGTACGAACGCATTGGTGCTTTCACACAACGGTTGCAAACCGAATTTCCCACAGCACAAATTTTAACCAACAACAGTCCACCGGACAACGCGATACTCACTGCACCCGAACAGTATATACAGATTAGTAATGTGCGGCCGGTTGGTGACGCGCAAGCGTTGAAGACGGCAATGGTGCCGGTACCGGAGAAAATTGCTAGATTCTATGAAGTGAGTATCACTTATTCTCAATTGCATATAAACCCGTTATTTTTCATTTTCATTATCTCTTCAAGGTCAACGACGTCACGCGCTTCATCTACGATCGCCCCATCTATAAGGGTCCGATCGATAAGGATAACGAATTCAAATCACTTTGGATTGAACGCACCAAACTCGAAATATCCAATCCACTGCCGGGCATATTACGTTGGTTCGAAGTGAAACACAAGTCAGTGCACGAAATCACACCCGTCGAATTCGCCTGCGAGACAATGAACAATGTAGGCAAAGAATTGTGGGATCTGATAGTACAGTACCGCAGTGAACCGAAACGCAATATAAATCCGTTCTCAATGCGTTTGCAGGGCATTATCGATGCCAATGTAATGGGCGGCATAAGCAAATATCAAGAGGCATTCTTCTCCGAACAGTTCCTCAAATCGCCACAAGGTCACGGCCAACAAGCGAATGTGCAAAAATTGAAAGCGCTTATATTGGAGCAAATACAAGTGCTTGAGCAAGCCTTAGAGCTGCACGGCACATTGGCGCCATCGGGCGTACAACCGCTACACAATCGTTTGCTCGAACGCTTCTCACAGCTAAAGCAAAGCCTATCGGGACTGGGTCGTTTGAAGCGTCAACATTCGGAGAGCATAGTTAATACACCACTGCCACCGCTACCAACGGAAAATCGCACTATGAGCCTGGGTAATCCCAATACAAATGCTGGACACTCAAATTATTACGGTGTGTACGAGCATGATGATATATATACCCGACCGGGTGACACGCTGCGCCCCGTTGAAACTGCAAACACATTGCTTATAAATAATTCATACCAAATGCTGAGTAATGAAAGCATGAACACAGTAGAGATTACGCGTGATAAAGTGCCGCCGGTGCCGAATCGACCGCGTTCTCAGAATTTCATGGGCGGCATGGATGGGCCGGAGGTGCCACCCAAACGTAATACGAATCAGGGTTCACCAAGCGCGCCACCGCTACCGCCGCGTGGCATAACACCGGACAAACGCGCCTCAAATCCGATTGCAATAAATGATTTCACGAGTAGCCAATACCCGTCGGCTGGTTCTATGCCACGTCGTCCACTATCGGCACACCATCAACAACAGCAGCAGCAGCAGCAGCAACAGCATGAGCACGGTCAAAAGTATGCTGTGGTGGATATTAGTTTTGATGATCCCGAAGCTGATCAACCGCCACACTCGCTAACGAGCGTCGGTGAGACACAACAACTGAATGTGGTCGGTTATGGTCCAAATGATTTTCGTGATTCCGGCATCTCAACGACAAGTTCACACGAGCTGAACAATTTGAATAATCTAAGCGAGGAGTCATCGAGCAATTCCCAGAGCACCGTGCATCACCGCGATCATTGTCGCATAGCATCGAATGGCAGTCTCGACAGCGCCTACACAATCAACGCAACACTCAATATAAATCAACGTGAAAACTCTGCGAATTCCTTTGATATCGAAGATCTGCCAATGCCGCCACCACCACCCATACCACCCAAGTCTTTGAATATTGTGCAGAACACGACGGATTCCTCTTCGCTCGACGAACAGCATTCGCCATTGCCCAAAGCAAGTCAAAATCAAAATCATGCCACAAGTAACAGTCATGCACACGCACATCTACCACCACATCCACATCATTTGCAGCAAAATTGCAATCATAATCATAGCAATACGAATCGCCAGACGAACGGCATCAACAACACGCACAACAACGACGGTTATACGACACCTAAAACGCATGACGCCGGCGGCGTTGAGAGTGCCACCGCCAAGGAAACGCACAATGATGGCGGCACTTTTTGAGTTGCAATATGTCGCTGCCATCAGCCGGTACTGAGACCCATTGCGCCACTACCGCCGCCCTCGGGCACAACGACTGAGACCGAAACTGAGACTTCATCGACAACAACAACAACACAAACGCCATCACCAACACCAACACCACCACCACCGCCGCCACCGCTGCCCTTACTCCGCACACATACCACACACAACACCGCTGCAAACGCCGGCCAAACCTTGCGCCGGCGACCATGCAAAATCACCTTACCAAGCGCCAGCACAAACGCAAGTGCCGCCATCACATTAGCGCTATCCACAAGCACAAACCCATTGCATACATCATCATTATCATCATCATACATACATCAGCACTATCATCATTATAACAGCGCTCATTATTGTCATAACTGTCTCTCCTCACCCTCAACACCACCACCACTACCACCACCTCTAGCAGCGACATCATCATCATCATCATTAGTTGCGGCTGCCATAACCGAGCAGGCAGTGGTGCATGCTTCCTCGTCCATGTCCTCACTGGTGACACCGCCACCATTGCCGCCATTATTACCGCTTCCAAAGCCATTGGCTCAAACCCAGGACGCGTCGTCTGCACCTTTACTGGAGCATTGTTCCTGTGGCTTGACGTTCACCGTGGAACCGGAGCCTGTCTACGAGTTGTCGCCGCGTGCGGTACACTTTGAATCCCCCATACAGTCCACGCTATACGGCAGCCAAAGTGTATATAGTAGCAGCAGTAATATCTACGAGTACGAACAGTCGACAACGAACGATTCGAGTGAGGATTACGTGAGCAAAGTGCAAACTCAAACCACAAACATTCATGCGCACTGTTGCCAACACGCGCGCAACAATGCACATGCGCAAACCGAATTCGCCTATGAACCGCGATGATGTTGATGTTGTTATGGGAGCGAAACGTATGAAATGTTCATTGTTTTATTGCAAATAGCATTGTAACGCAAATATTCTAACTCTTTATCGATAGTCAAAAAATTTACGCCAAACGGCATTTAGATATATACATACATACAAACAAACATATATGCAAATGAATTGGAATATATACTAATCATATGTTGTAGGGCACTAAAGTGCAGCGCAAAACGTTTACAGTTACTAGTTGCGAAGGCGCGAGCAACTTTTACTAATGTTGTATTTGTACTTTAGCAATAACGTATGCATAACTTTTAATTATAAATGCATTCGAATGTCGAAAATTTGTAAAATATATATATGTACGTATCCCAAAGTCTTCTAAGTAAATACACATATACATACTTATATACATAAGCATTGGAATTTTGAAAAATTAAAGTAGTTATTATGAAAAAAATTATTATGCGATTTATGATTATTTTTTTCATCATCTTTAACCTCAAATAATAACTCATAGTTAGCTTAGTTAGGTACACATATACACATTATATAGCAACAACATTTAATGAAACAGCTTTTGTGGCGGCAGCAAACATTCCCACAATAATTTTGCGAAATGCTTTCGACAATCTGATCTACGTGACCAGCAGGGACCGGGGTTTTACTCTAAGCAAGGGCTGTCAGGAAGGCCAGGCACGCAATTAGAAACTCAACGCACAAATGAGGTATCCATTGTAATCTGAGGACTATCAGCACAGCATACATATGTGTACTCATTAGTTTTGGGTGCCTTGTTCTTTGTCCGACGTTAGTCCGGGTCTATGCCATTTCTTAAATCTGACTCTTATGAAAACGCTGAATTCATTAGCAATTTACTCGTGTCTAAAAAGTAACATTGAAAAACAACACAAATACTGGTGTAAATTCTGGAAAACTATTAAATAATGCTGGTGATTCATTTAAATCATTTTTACATTCTTTTTGTAATATTACTTAACGTTTTATTGTTTTTCAATTCATTTTAAATTAGCAAATTTATCTGGTACGCAGCAACGATTTTATTTACGCACATTCGATAGTTATACGACACAATATTAACAAGTAATTATCCACTAGACTTCAAGAACTAGCATAGACTCCAGATTTTAAGAAATAGAGAATAATTTTGTATGATTTTTCTAAAAAGAATAGTAAATATTTTACGGCCTGCATCGGATTATGAGTTTTTGATTTTATTTCGATTTTTTTATATTCAAATAGTTTCGAATCTATTCCATATTGTATATTATAAAATTAATGCTAAAATAATAAGTTTCCTAGAAAATTTTTAATAGACAGACCAAAACCTTTCAATTTTTAATAAACAATTTAAACAGTACTGTTATAATCAGTGTTGCAAATTTTGATAAAAAAAAATTTATTAAAAGTTAGTTCTTCAATTTTTACTTCCGATTTTGAAAACTAAAATTAAGTTTTCACCTTATAATGCCGTTTTTTCCTGGTTGTTTAAGATATTTTTATCTCAATGATTTCAATTTAATAGAAAATTGCTTGAAAAAGTTTCTTTTTTCTTGAAATAATAAAATTGCAAACTGAAGCCTAGTTTGTTTGTTTGTGATTATAAGCTTAAAAAATATTGATTTTATTATTATATTAAACCGGTATTCGGGATAAAAAAAATAAAAAATAAAAAATTAAGATAATATTATTTTTAACTTTAGTACTCGGAATTGAGTTTTTTTAATCAAGTATTTGTGATGAAAAATTAAAAAATATAATGTGGAATACAACTTTTTTAAATTTTATTTCAAGTATTCGGAATTAATTTTTTTTTTCAATACGCTTTTTCGGATTAAAAATAAATCCGGGCTTTGTTGGTAAAATTTTTTAAATTTAATCCCGGTATTACAGTTTTTTACTCCGATTTTTGCGCAAAAATTTAAAGTAATTTTTAACCCCAAAAATTGGATTGATAAGATTTAATTAAAAGCTTATAATCAAAAATTAGAAAACGATAGTTTTTTTAGGATTAAACCGTCTTTTTTAAATTTCAGTCCATAAACAAAATTAAAAAAAAAATGTTAAGCCTAAAAATCTAATTTAAAAAGTTTTATTCCCAAATTAGGGAAAAAAATTATAATTTGGAATAATTTAATGAATTGATTTTTTTTAATCTGGTATTTGAGATTAAAAATAACAAATTGAGATTCAGTTATTTTTAGTTCCAATATTCGGAATTGAAAAATTTGAATTTTTTTCCATCATGCCGAATTATTGGGATTGAAAATTAAAAATACTATAGACTAATTTTTTTTTCTTCAAAATTTGAAAGTGATTGTAATTTTTAATTTAATAAAAAATTATTCAAATGACGAATTATATAATTATTTAGCCATAATTCTAAGGGCAAAATGCAAAGTGGAGAAAGTGATATATTGAGTTTCACAAAATAGTTTTATCATTCAGTCAAACATTTGTAAATTACTATAAATTTATATGAATAAGGTTGGATTTTAAAATATACTAGTGTCATAGAAAAAGAAATATCATAAGTAGTTGGAAGATAAATGACAAATCACTAAGATTATTATTATTATTTTTTTTTTTTTTGTAAGATTGAAAATTAATATTTGATTAATTTTTATTTAGAACACAACACAAAATCTCATTTTCAAAATTATTTATTTTATATAAAACGTTTTTTCAATTTCAAAATTATACCTTTAGGCAATATCACACAAAAATTTCAAAACGATATTTATCTCAAATAGTTTTTGAGTTACATCCATTTAAAAACCTCTCAGTTCAATCAGTGTCATCAGTTAACTTTTAAATTCTTCTTTAAATGTTCTCCAAACAACATTTTTCAAATTTACTGCAGTGATAACTCGGAGATAAATGATCCAATCTTCTTGAAATGTCTGCCTGTTCTGCATGTAATTTTACATGCAATGACCTCTTGGTTTTTTTATTTGATAAAAAAATTGAATTTTCGCAATCCAAAAACGCCAAAATTTGAGTTAAAGTTAAACTTTTTTTTTTAAATTAATTAATTAATAATTAATTTTTGTTTTTTGAACTTCCAAAAATCCATATGTGTTTAGGCTGCCACTTTACTTATTAAAATTGTAATAATTTTGACAGAGCTCGTTCCCACACTCGAAATGGTTGTAAAAAAAATTAATATAACAAGTGTCATAACTTAACAGTTTTAGTGCACGGGTTTATATTTTATGTAATATTTTCGTATTAAACATTTTTTAGGAGTAACCCGCGGAATTGTTTACAGGAAATAATTGTATTTATTTTTTAAACATTGCAAAAGTGGAATTTTTGAAAAAAGGTGATGTTTGGCTAGGCTAAATTGAGTCTGCCAGAAGTTGTTGTAGCGCCATAAAATTTGCTAAGTAAGTGGTATAATTAGACTGCGCACTGGCAAAATAAGAAATTTATTCAAAATATTAATATTTTCGTTGTAAATTTTGAAAAAATATACTCAGCTTCAATAATAATCTAAAACAATAAGTTACTAACTGAACTAACGGTAAATAAGAATATTTTAAATGTATAAAGCAAACACAAAAAAAAGCAGCGCAAAGCAAGTCATTTGAAAGGTATTTTGAAGAAAATATTCAGAAACTAAAATCCCCAACAAACAAAAACCCTCAACGAATATTAAAGTGGATAAACGAAATATTTTACTTATGATATTGCATTTTGTAAAAAAAAACACAAGATTACATAAATACATAAATACAGACAAACACGTAAAGAGTAACTAAACGAAGCGAAATAAATACTAACTGCCATAGAATTGCGAATAGCGAATTGAATTTAATACTAAATACATATGTATATACATGAGTACATATGTACATACCAATTCCAATTGTTCTACATGGTTACATGCAACTATAAAACTAGCCTGATGATATCAATGTGAATTGTGACAAACGAAAAAATAAACAGAAAATCACAAAAAACACATACATACATACATACATACACTTGTGCATAAATGTTGAAATTCAAAGTTGTGAGTAAAGCAAATCATTGCGGTAACGAATTCAAAGTTTTTCTAACAATTAAGCAAAAACAACTAATCAAAAGCGAAAAAAAAGAAAATCAAAAATTAAACATAAAAAGTAAAAATAAAAACAGAAAGTAAAAACACAAAAACAAAAGAAAATCAAAAACTATAAATAAAAGTAAAATCAAAAACCAAAAAACTTGCTAAAAAAACAAATTGAAACGTAATCAAAACACCAATCAACAGATTTTATATAACCAACAATAAAGTCAATATACATATATACATACATATATTATATACTATAATTACAAAGATTTGAAAAATGTCGCTGAAATATTGTCAAATGGCGATTTGAGTGTATCATTAAGCGATTGTGAGCACATAATATAAATGCCAAGTGCATACAGACAGACATGCATGCAAGTACATTTCGTCACCTGAAATGCAAAAGCGCGCATGTATCAAAAAAAAAATTCGAAATTGAGTTTTTTATTGCTACATTATATATGTATGTAATATCTGAAAATTTTAAGCTTCCGTTCACAGATGTAACCAATATATAACCAGTATATATAACCAACCAAACCAAATTTTTTCCAATAGGAATCTATTATATCATTTTTCCCCAGCGCCACTTTATTAAAAAAAAAATTGAAAAGTGATGTTACTTTATTTTGCATTTTAAGTGCCGATTTGTATTTACATATTGTATATCTGTATATACTAATATGCTCATGTGTAAGTTATGCTCCGCAACTATTGTAAATGCAACAACTTTCAATTTTCCATAAATAAAACGTAAACTTGGCAATTTGTAATTTAAACGGATTTACCAAAAATGTCTTAAGCTAAATTTACATATTTTTTATGCAAATAAGTTTACAATACCCTTTAGCGGTTATCTTACTTGTTGTAATTTATATATTATTTACTTTTATAATTTCTTGATTGATATTTCTGTATACGCCGACCGACTAGTCATGAGTCTTCGATATAAAAAATAACTGCAAAAAGTTATTTATTTGAGAGCGTTTGTAATGATTTTTATTGATTTGAAAAAATATATATATTTTTAAATAAGTGTAAAGCTGTATTATTATTTAATACTGTGTGTATTTAGGTTATTTAAAGTATCTTTGTATGTATAACCACAAATTAAAATATAGTATAATCGAACGAAGAAATTTGGTTTACATGTTGTGGGGGGTATTGTTGTGCGTGGTGTGCTCAAAGAGTGCAAAGTAAGGTGACTTAAAGTCTTTGCAAAAAAAAATTCGTTGTTGTAGCGGCACAAAAGCGGGTCCGTTATGGCTACGCAGATTCACCTGTCGTGGGAATGGATTAATGCCACGTAATCTCCCTCACTTAAACTCAGGCTTGCAACTAATGCGTTAAAAAAGTAATTTAGTTAAAATTTAATGTTTTTTTCTTTTTGTAATCCCAAAATCTTAATAACATATACTTTTTAAAATTTTAATTTCAAATACGGGATTGAAAGGAAAGCGAAAAAAATTGTATTTCCTGAATGAATAATAAGAAAAGAAATTTAAATCACTTAATCAATTTTGTATTAAAAATAAAAGTTAATAAAAAAATTAGTTTTATTTTTAATCCGATTTTTGATTTTTAACAAATTTCTAATCCTAAAAAAAGAATTAAAAAATAAGTTTTTTAATTAAAGTAATTTTTAATCCCAAAAATAGGATTGAAAAAAAGTGTAATCTTATTATTAAAAATTTAAGAAGGGAATTTTTTTGGGATTAAACATTTTTTAATTCCATTTCCAAAAAATAAAATAAAAAAACAATTTTCTTCCAAAAAAAATTAAATAAAACGTCGCCAAAAAATCGGTTTGAAAAAGCGTTATACCCCAGTACCCCAGTGAGTTATGCAAAATTCGAAACAATTTTAACATCAATTGAAATGGAAAAGTTTATCATATTTCACTGACTACGTTTATTAATAAAAATATTTTTATTTGAATGGGTGTATATTTATTCACAAAGGAGTGCTTATATATGAAATTTGATGGGAGCAGTAAAATAGTAGTAAAGTAATAAATTCTTTTTTTTTTTAACTGAAGGATTTTTGGAAGTTCCGTCTATACGAGATATTAGTACTTGGTAGCATGGCCATGATTTTTAATAACAGCAATACAACGCCTCTTCATAGAATCTACGAGACTCTGGCATCTTTTTAGTGGTATGTTCTGGCATGTTTACTGCACTACGGTCCACAACTCATTGTTGTTTTTGGGTTTGTCATTCCATACGGCTTTCATAACGTCTGCCCAAAGGTTTTCAATGGGATCGAGGTGAGGGGATTGAGCTGGCCAATCTATGACCTCAATTCCATTGACCCGAAACCACTCCTTTGGCACCCTACTGGTATGTTTCGGGTCATTATCCTGCTGAAATATCCATTTCAGCGGCATGTCCTCTTCAGCAAATGGCAACATAATATTCTGCAATATATTCACGTATGCGTATCGGTCCATTATGTCAGTAATTTTGTAAATTGGGCCTACGCCTCTATAAGAAAAACAACCCCAAACCATGATACTCGAACCACCATGCTTGTTTTTGTGGTAAACCTCTGGTCGTACTCGGTATTAGGGGAGCGTCTTACATACTGACGGGACCCTTTACCGCCGTATAAAACCACTTTCAACTCGACAGTAAACAATATGTTGCGCCACTTCTCAATCGGCCAAGGTAAGTGTTCTTTGGCGAATTTCAGACGTCGAGCTACATGATTTTTTTAGTAGCGATACTTTTCGAGGACTGCGGGTATATAAATTATGTTCACGTAAAAGTCGTCTTCCTGTATGAACACCGCAGGGCAAGTTCAGTTCGTTCCGAACCTCCACAGCCGACATTGTAGGCCGAGTCTTAACACATCTTACAACTTTATGTACAGAATTCTCAGAAAGAATCCGCCTTGCGCCCCTTTTTTCATCTTTTGTTTAATAAATAATTGCGTTGCGAATCATTGTGGCTGAACACCCTGCCAGACTTTCTACTTCTTTGTATGTTTTACCACTGTTTATGAGAGATTGAATCCATTTTCGTTTCTCTTCACTGCAGTGCTTCCCGCGGCCCACTAAAATATGCAGAGTCATATTTTTTAGCTTTTTTCATTGGATAATAAATAATATAACAAGAAACTTACTTTTTGATTGATAAAACTACATATTTTTTTGTAAAAATAATCTTTGTCGAATCAGCTCACCGTTCACTACTATTTTAATGCTCGCTCATAAAAACCGATATCACAATATAAGCTGTAAAAAAAAGTAACGGTAAGTGTTTCGCACGTATTGTTGTGTATAACAGGACCGTTACACTACAGAGAATATAACTAGAATAATAATCAACTTCAATACCATAAAAGAAACAAAATTTAAAGCGAAACTATTTTTGTCAATAGCCACTACTATTTCAATGCTCGCAACTGTATATGTGTTATTAAAAAATCGTTTTTGGCATTAAATTTCTTTTAATTAACTTTTTTTTAATTTTAATTTCAAAAAATTAAATAATAAAAATAAAAACATACAATAAAATTAAAAAAATAAAAATAAAAAATGTTTCCACAAAATTAAAAATTCATCAAAAAAATTAAAAAATGTTGTTGCTGTTGATGTAGTGACATGAAACAAATCATATTGATGAGTGCCGAGTTGATAGTTCTTGGTCTGATAAAAATTAGTGTTCGTAGTTTTGAGAATACTTCTCCTTTTCAAGCGGCTGCAAAGGCGTCGAACTTCGCGCACTAATGTTAACTCAATATCTCTTCATTCGCCAGTTGTCGAACACATTGAACGATCGTTCTTCTCTGTGTTGAAAACCTGGATCACAAACAACTATTCAACCTTTCTCAGATTTTTGTATAAAACCTAAAGTCTTCGCGACTAAAATAGGACAATCCATTTTACTAGTTGATTAGAGTTAATCGTAAGTGGTAAGTCAATATGTTAAAATTCGAACAATTATTCAATAAACCGAAGACGTTGTGACTATCGTCAGTCTGAACTAAGATCGTCATATACTCAAACTTTTCTTCAGTTGTTGTTTAATATTGAAGAGGTTTGACAGAAAACATTATTGAAGTGATGTGACAGATTGCTGGTGAACTTACAGTCCTCAGCCGGTTGAAAATTCAGGTTCGTGCGGTTAATTAAACCCTACTGTCATATGATATACGAACAATCATGGTACTTATTATTATCCGATCCACACTGTGTTAGACTCTGGAAACAACAGCGCTTTATTAAAGAATGTTATTGTAACTGTAACCACCCATCACCTATTTATTTTCCAAACAAATCCATTTAAATTTTTATATTGGAAAAATGCTTTAAGAATAAAAAATAAAAGTATGTATTAACATTTAACATATACAGAGAGAAATAAACATAAATAATATTCACGTAAACAATACCAAGCTGAATTAGTTTTTGTTAATGCCAGTTAACTCTTTAAGGTTGTTTATCAAATATTTATTGTACTCCTTGTAATCCAATGGTGCGACAGATTGAACTGTCAACTTATTACGTTGCATATCCTGAAACACATTAAAAAAACAAAAAAAAAACATAAGTAATAAAAAAAAACTAATAGCCGCGCTGTACTTACACCAAACTGTTCTACTTTGCTGCGCAATTTAAATATATACGAATTGAAATTGATAGAGGAGAGCACGTCTTCACCCTCTGGTGGATTGTTTTCGAGTAAATCGCCGATTTCCTGTGACGAACGATTCAACAGTTGTTCAGCCACTTCGCTGAAGCAAGTAACCCAACGATTTGATGTCCAATCGCCAATGCTCATCTGTTAGGGGGCAAAAATAAAAAAATAACACATACATACAAACAGCAATGAAATATGCAACAATGGCAATATTAAATAGACTTACATTAATTAGTAGCCTGTATTTGAAGTTGGGGAACACGGCATTACAACGCTCGCAACGATAATGTCCGTTGTTCTCGTCGATAACCTTTTTGTTGCAATCCGCTTGCGGACAAGCCTTGTAGAATGCATTCTGACACTTAACTATATGTACAACAGCTTTGCATTGGAAATAATCTGGCTTGTCACCAGAGCCCAAATTTCGGCTGCGTGCCTCGTGAAATGTTAACCACTCGGTGCTATAACCCCCGCCAGCACCACCAGTTCTAAATTTTATAGGTTACATTATGTAAGTTAAAAAAAAAAACAAAAAAAAAAACAAATTAAGGTCATTTTCACCAATAACAAACCTGGTGGAAATCATATTTGAAATGTGTTCACCGCCGCCGTTATCGAACCAGCCACGGAGCTTATGACCTTCCGGTATGTCTGGGTTTATTTTCATAACCGAGCCACTGCCCATACTTATACTTTTACCTCCATTAAATTCGGTCACGCGTGCACCTTTAACTAAAATTACTGGTTGCACGTGCCCATCGAAGTTAACCGCATCATCGCCCCATAATGTTAAATTCACCTAAAAATGACTTACTTACATAACTTTTTATACTTTTTTTCATTTCAGCTTACAGCAGCATTACTGGAGTCAACCAGTGTCAGCTCACGTTTTTTGAATTCCTTATTGGTAGTGCGAGAGGTAAATGTTTGTAGTTCACCAACTTCTTTGCAAATACCAATCGTATCTAGAAAACAAAACTGTGAGTGTTTTTTTCAATAGTTTTACACATTAAAACTTACCAACACTTGTACGCGCCTCTAGGTTCGCTAATTGGGATATAGGGACCAAATCGTATTTAATTTCTGGTATATCATTGTCGTCTTCCTCGCATGCTTGGATTTGTGTTTCACCAGTTAGTGTCATTTCATAGTCATTTTTCAATGTGGTAAACTGTTTATTCGCAGGCTTCAGTTGGCATTTCGATATATAGTAAACGTGGTCAACTTCAATTATATCATAATATTTTTCAGCTTGCTCGCGAAACGCGGTTGCACGTATCTCTCCAGATTCATCCATTAAATCCATGCTAAAGAGTTTACCTTCGCCCTTTGCATTACTCCAGGTGCGCATTGGACCTTTTGCTGTAACACGCGCCTTAATAACCCATTTATTCTGGTATGGACTCAAGMTAGAGATAGGATGAGTAAGACCAGCGGTCAATGATTGGTTCAGAGTATTGTTATTATTGTTGTTGTAAAGAGATGGCTTGGTATCTGCTTTCTTTGCAGGTTTCGTAGCAGTACTACTGTTATTTGTACTCGCTTTACTTTGTGCCGCGGCTTCTTCGGTATACGAGACTGGTGTACCTATTTTTTTACCGACTTCAGTCCCCGGATTCAACACACTCAATTCAAGTATTATGAGCACACGCCTAAGAAAATTATTTTTAAAATAAGATTTAAAACACACGTTGATACACATACTTTCCGGCATCCTTGCCGTTGACCACCGATGTTATATATTTGTCAACTCGCACTATAGTGTATTCCGAGAGTTTACCTTCTGCATGCAAATGATTGAGTTGAGTTGCTAACATGGAATAACTGTTGATAAATTTTCCATCCGAAATAAGTAGACGCAAACGATCGGTTTCGCCGCCCGTAATTTTCTTCGTTCCCAAAATTTGCAAAACAGGCTTATCTACTTCCTCGCCTCGCATAATGCGCTAAAAAAGTTGAATAAAATTATCAATGCATTATTATATTTCACAATGCCGTAAGGGATTTTTTACCTCTATAACGCCCGTAGATAAAGGAGCTATGCCTGTCATATTTTATTATATGTTTTTTTTTTAATTTAAAATGAACAAAAAGTTAACTTCAATTATTTTCAATTGTATTTTACTTTCCGAAAAGTTTCTCAAATATACGTAGTCCTACAAGAATTTACACTGTTTTTTGCAACCTCAGTACAAATATTCGCAGACGCTGTCAATCGATTTTAAAACAGGCGGGAATGTGGAATCAGTATTCACTATAGAATGTACTAAAAGTAATGAAATGTTCGCATTAAGAAAATTTACCAAAGGCATTCTTGAATAAACAGCAATTGAAAAAAACTTGTTAAAATGTGAGTATATATATAAAAACTAGATTAATTCTAAATAAACTTTATATTTGTTGTAATTTAAACATATAAAATTTGTTTCTACTCCTATGTAAGAAGAATACGGTCTCAATTTAAGTTAAACAGTTGTGTTAGTTAAACAGAGTAAAAACATTTGATAGATTACATAAGTAAAAATTAAATAATTAGAGAAATATCTTCTTTCCTACTACAATAAGAAAAATTTGCCAGTTCATTGAACTTAGGGTAGTTTCCTTCAAGCCTGGTTATCAGCCATCTGTCAGTTAAGTTCAAACTAACTTAACTATGACTACTTCTTTCGGTAAAAAACATTTTTTTTTTTAACCAGAACTTAACTGACAGACGGCTGCTAACCAGACATTGGAAAATATTGCCATTGGATCTAATCTACTTAATCACATTCTTGAAGCTGAACCATATGCTTAAGTCTATCGTGAACGTCTGCAAATTCTGCATCTAAGAAGAAGATAATGTTTACCGAAAAGAAAAGTAAATTTTTGTACGATTAGAAATCTATTGGCTGTGTTTTTATAAATCGTTGAAATGGTAATTATTATATGAAAATTATATATTTCTGAAGTATGTATAATATTGACAACTACTTTTACATTACAGGCACGTAATGCTGAGAAAGCAATGTAAGTAATTTTCACTTTTAGCATGTATATAAAAATATATTGGATGTCTGCTCCGTTTTCAGGACAACATTGGCGCGTTGGCGCGCAGCTAAGGAAGCCGAATCTGGAGAAAAAGATAGACGACCTTACCTAGCTTCAGAATGCACTAGTTTACCAAAGTGTGAAAAATATCGTCTGGAAATCATTCGCGAAATATCTAAGAAGGTAGCGCAAATACAAAATGGTAAATCAATGTATAAAATAGTCAATGTAAATCCCGGACTGACTTTTACTTTCCCTTTTCAAATTTTAGCTGGTTTGGGCGAATTTCGGATACGAGATTTAAATGATGAAATAAATAAGTTACTGCGTGAAAAGCGACATTGGGAAAACCAAATTTCTGCTTTAGGTGGTCCGCATTACCGCCGTTATGGGCCAAAGATGTTTGACGCCGAAGGACGCGAAGTTCCAGGAAATCGCGGTTATAAATATTTCGGTGCTGCAAAAGATCTACCAGGAGTGCGTGAACTTTTTGAACAAGAACCACCAGCACCACAACGTAAAACACGTGCTGAGTTGATGAAAGATATAGATGCGGAATATTATGGTTATCGGGATGATGACGACGGAACTTTAATTCCAATGGAAGAGCGCATTGAACGTATAGCGATACAAAAAGCTCTACAAGAATGGAAGGAAAAAATGGCACGTGATGGTCATGTTGATGAAGAAGAAGAAGAGGAAATATACGGTTCAATAAAGACGGCTGCTGATGACAACGACGATGATTCTGATGCACGTAAAACAGTATCAAATACTGAAGTTGGTAATGATCCTTTGGAAATGTTGGCACCGCGATTCACGGCACATGTTCCTGTTCCAACCCAAAAAGATATAGAGGAAGCATTATTGAAGAAACGAAAACAAGAACTGCTGGAAAAATATGTGGGCAGTGAATAAAGTATTTGTATTTGTAATTACGTCTTATTACTTGAAAAGTAGTTATAGGTGTAATCTTAATTATTATTAATAATTAAATATTAAAATATATTTTATGTTTGGAGATTCTGTTTTGAACAAATGTGGATGAAAATTCAGTTAGTTTCCGCTTCATGAGCTTAAAACTTAGCTATAGCTGCTTAATTAAGCTTGTTAATATTTGGATATGTATAATTTATTTTTGAATATTCGTATGTTACGCTAATATAACATGAGCAGACCCACAAAACAAATAACAAAATAAAACGTTTCTTTTGTGGATCCCCCAGTTGTTTCCACCCTCTGTTTTTATAGAGTTGGCATTACTTTTTAGTAAATGTCATTGTTGTCAAACACGGAAATTCTTCTTCTTCTCCTCAAGTCAACAGCGCAGTAGAAGAAGAAAGGAAAAGTTTGTCATTTCGCATTTGGTGTAAAGAAAAAAGTGTAATAGTGAAAAAAGGCTGCGACAAAGCAATTAATAGTGAAAATTTATACGAAGACCGTGATCAATATGTTAGCGTTAATAAACAGAATACTGGATTGGTTTAAAAGCATTTTCTGGAAAGAAGAAATGGAACTGACGCTGGTTGGATTACAATATTCTGGCAAAACAACGTTCGTGAATGTTATTGCAGTGAGTATTTTGCGATAGTGCGTGTGCGAAATCATTTTCCAAACCACCCACCCGTAATTATAAACGCTTAAGCATTCGTTAAAGTCCACACAAATAATGTGCGTTTATAGTGACACCCTAAGGCAATCCCATTTTTCTTTTCCGTGCGCGAAAAAAGATCCCTTATGACCAGGAACTAACGCCACTCCCCACCGAAATTTTTTCATTAAATATGGCTCTATTGCTCACTATAGTATTTGCTGTTGCTTTGCGTCATTGCCCCCATAACTATCGTTATACTTTGCAGCTATCAAACTACAAACATTCGAGCTATTGTTCTGTGATTTGTTATTTGTTTATATGTTTTTATTGTAATTCACACTTGTACTAATTATGACTGGAGATTAGCTTACTTTTGGCTTCTGCAAAACAGACAATGCGAAGCTAACGAAAATATATATATGAAAGACGATTTTAATAGAAATCAATAAACTGTCATCTGATCGCACATGACTTCGGCCCCCTTCTGCACTAAGACACAATTGCTTCTGTAGCACGCACTTTTATTTGTACGGCTAAATTATATTTAATACATATATCTTTGCAAAAAAAAAAAAAAAACTGAAAAGAACTATTAATTAAGAAATATTAAATTGAATGCAGGAAATCAAATGAAACATTGCATTGAACACATATATGTACATATATATGCATTTTGTTGATATAGGATTTGATTTGTAATGTAATAACTTGTATGGTACAAAGCGTACTTACAAATATTCCCTTCTTAATTCTATCAAGCGATTGGGGTAATAAACTTTTAAGTTTGCAAATGACTCATATACTACATTATATTTGTTAGTGATAACATAATGCAGTAAATATAATCCATTGTGTAAATGTAGAGCTGTTTGTATATATGTTAATGTTGATTGCACTGTTGATCTCAATAACCTACTTACAATGCTGAAAATATTAATACCATAAATTCATAAATGCATGATTCTACATTCACATATCGAAGCTTTTGTTGTTGTTGCTTTTAGTTATATTTACTTACTTTTCTTATATTTACTTTGTAGTCTGGACAATTTGCCGAGGATATGATACCGACGGTTGGTTTCAATATGCGTAAAATCACCAAAGGCAATGTTACTATTAAAGTTTGGGATATCGGCGGGCAACCAAGATTCAGATCGATGTGGGAGCGATATTGTCGCGGTGTAAATGCTATTGTGTAAATACTCAATTAATTGTGATTTGTGAAAATATTCTGATAACTGTAACAATCTTCAGATATATGGTGGATGCAGCTGACTTGGAAAAAATGGAGGCATCTAGAAATGAATTACATTCATTGCTAGACAAACCGCAGCTAGCGGGTATACCTGTGTTGGTACTAGGCAATAAACGTGATCTTCCAGGTGCACTTGATGAAACCGGCCTAATTGAGCAAATGTAAGCGTAATTTATAAATTGGAAACCTATTTACAAGGAGATGTTTAATTTTTCAGGAACCTAGCAAGTATACAAGACAGAGAAATATGTTGTTACAGCATTTCATGTAAGGAAAAGGACAACATCGACATAACGCTGCAATGGTTGATCGCACACTCAAAAAGCCAAAGCCGTTAGAAATTTACGCCTATAATTTACCAATGCTGTTGCTGTAGAAAGCAAAATTTATGAATCGTGAGCAGAATTATAAGACAATGAAAATACAAATAAATAACAATTAACAATTAAAACGAACAACAACAAGAAAATGATAAAAACCGTAGAAACTGCAAAACAATTAGGCATTTTAATTAAACAAAACCAAAAAAAAAAAACATTCTCAAACTACACTTGGTATGAATCAAATGAGATAAATGTATGCAGGTGTGATTACGCATGATGATACACTAAATAGATAAACAATATATTCGTTTAAAGTGAATTGACAAACATGAAATGTTCAAATTACGACTAAAGAAAACCACAAATCATTTAGCTAAAAATACATTTCCAATCGTGCATTTGTGATTACGAGCTACTTCTTGGAAGCTTTACTCGAGCCAGTTAAATTTATTTCGAAATTGATAAAAGAAAAGTGTGGTGAAAATTGGTTTTTGTGCGTTTAGCTCATTTAGTGCAAAAACTTCAAATTCAACAGTAAAACAAATTTGTAAAATGCAACACAGCAAAATTATTAAATATGCACTGAATTGTATCTATATAAAACTTTTAGTTTAAAACTCATTTGTCCACTTCAATGTCTCAATTCTTAAGTTTAGTCAAATCTAAACAAGAATAGTTTTCTAGCGCTCGGTGTGATTACAAAATATTACATATAACTACATATATTATTTACATTTAAATGCTATATTTAGAAATTTCATTTATATTAACATATGTATGTATATTTTTAATTCGAATTTGTAGGCTACATTTGTTCTTATGAAAGTTCGCTAAGAACCTACCTTGTTGAGTACGCGTCTATATTGTTTTTTGATAACTATAATAAGCGCAAACTGGTGGCTAATAAAATAATTTTAACGAATGAAAATAAGCCAACTATAAACGCAAGACACTGTACGAAGTGCATTACTACACGTTTGATATCGAAATGTGAAACACAATTATTAAGCATTGTTTATTGTATGTATTTAATCGAGTTATAAAAGGAAACACAAAAAGACAACGCATGAAAACCTTTCTCATGTAAAATACAAACAGCGATATGCGTTATATTGTTGTCTTTTCTAATTTCACATATGTGTGTGTTTGTGCGTGTGTGCACGATTTTGTAAGAAGTGTACACATGCTGTTGCCACGCACGTTGAATTGTTTTAACTGATTTAGTCATCAACATTTCCTAAATTTACACAAGGACTCATAGCATAGTGTTTAAAACATGGAAAGTTCTCAAAAGAATAGTAATGCTTAGTAATAACAAAATAACAAAAAGGTAAATTAAAGTGTAAACAAAACGATTATATATGAACAATTCTAAGTAAAATAAATAACTTTAAATAAAAATCACAATTGAGTTTTCTCGTTTTAACAAACAATAAATTACAATTATTTACTAACATGTGAAAAAGAAATCTTTCTAACTACGGGTATCAATTATAATTTTCTGAGCAGTGTATATTTAGCTTGCCACAAAGTTTGTAACACACAGAAGGAAGCACGTCCGAGACTCTATAAAATATATACATAAACGATCAGTATGACGAGCTGAGTAATTCTGCATGCAACCAGTCTCCGCATGACACTGGCCACCTCTTTGCATGCCCAACCAACCCCACCCATCTAWCACCCCTTTCCCTTTGGTCCGACCCCGTCGAAACAGCACGTTTCCTGGGCCTCCCGTTAGATGACATCGACGACAACACTGATATCCCTCACCATCCCAACGGGGACTGATAATCGTTATAACAACAACAACAACGAGCTGGGTAATCCGTTCCCACGACATGCGGGTGTACGTAACCAAGACGGACCCGGATTTGTATCCGGCCAAGGATTGTCAACGACCAATCAACAACGAGCTGAGTTGATATAGCCATGTCCGTCTGTATGTACATATATGCACAAACTAATCCCTCACTTATGATATATCGAACTGAAGCTTTGCACATGTTCTGTTCTCCACAAAAAAATCGTTATCGGACCATATACATAGCTGCTATGCAAACTGTACTTTCAAAATTTTATTATAAATATTCAATTTATTTTATATTTATTCTAACGTGCTGTATATTTTCGTTGATTTATTGGGTTTCCACGCGTCTTTTACTGGTTTTTATAAGAATACTCGAATATTATAACGTAGAATATGTAAAGACAGGCATTTGGCATTCAACCTTTTCGTGAGACGATGTGCTGCATTATAATTAGAGGGTCATAAATATCTAATAATTGCATAAAAATTAGCTCAAGTAATAAATATTTAATTTTTAATTGCCGTATTAATAATCACAAATCACAAAATCAATGAAATATAGCAAAGCAATACATTTGTACAGGTAACGAAGAAAAAAAGAAAAAAATATTTTTTTTACAAAATGGTGGCTTTCCAAAAAAAAGCTAGTTTTGTGTGAAAAAATTCAAAATTAATTTTAAATTTCGAAAATATACGTTTCTAAAAATTCATGTGAATATTTTAAGAAAAGTTGACTTTTTGAATTTTACAAGTGGATTTTAAGCCGCTTATATAAAAAGTAAATGTAAATCTCATGACAGTGAATGCAGTTACAAACATATGCTTTGTGAGTCACTTACATGCCACCCATATAGCGTATGACCTGCCAATATGAGTAAATTCAGGAAGCCAACATCTTTTTGACACAAACTGAATTGCATTTACAACAACCTTGCCTATGACATGTCTTCAAWTCACTAATTATTTATGCAGGTAGCAGTGTAGCCACTGCCTGTTTCCAAGAATTATTGAACTACACACACACTCACACAAATTCACCGGTTGTTGCTTTGTTCCGATGCAACGGGATGCGCTGGGCGGTTTGTTTTTATACATAACTTTGACTGTGGTGAGCTCATAAATATTTTTTCTAGTGTTTAATGAAGGAATTTAGGTGTAAGGTATTTCCGTTCTGTGTTCGATTAACATAAATACATATGTGCATGTACATTTATTGCTTTTGAATTCTGCTACTTATTCCTTTTTATTGGGCAGTTTCCATTAATCTTTGTAACGTAGCGCGTGTCATTTCTTCGAAACATTAAGAATGTGTACGCATAGGTTTGATAAATGTGCAGCATATATACTTGTTTAAATGCGATGAGCATACGCTAACATCTAATGAAGGATACAAACCTAGACTTATTGTCTGCTAGAAAGTATTTTCAATCCGTAAAGCGGTAATTATTTTCTATTTTCCAATCTTCGTGATGGTTGCGATAAAAATTATGTTTAAAAATTTAAATTATGAGATCTACACAACTTCCCCTTTGAAAATAAACATTAAAATAAATTCTTACTTTTTATTAGGTAAATGTGCAGAAAAAAGGTATGATTCAGTTACAACAACAACCTTTCATAATTGAATCACACAAAACTTATAAAATATGCCATTTTAAGCGAAATCTCAGCCTTAACATTTATATTTGACAATAAGCTAGGTAAGTGCAACATAAATAAACATATATGTATGTAGATTTGTAAAAATTGTTAATTAAAGTTTACTTTGCAGAAGTAATTAAATTAATTACTTAAACTTTTGAGTATAAAGCTAATTGGTCAATGAGTCGATGTGAATTTTGTTAGATATACTCTCATCGTTGTATTCCAAGCGCGATTTAATCATTTTATTTTTTTCCGTTATTCTTGAATGAAATTCATTGCTATTTTTGATGCAGCTAAACGGTGTTCTCTTTATACCATTTTCATTAGAGTCTTTTTGCTTTAATTTAAGTGATTTCATATTCTTAGGCTCATTTTCCGAATTTTCAGTTGTTACACGTTGCGGCGATATTTGCAATTCTTTTGTAATACGGCGTGTGGGTAATGGAATTTTTTCATTAGCGCGTGTGCGACGCATACGTTTATGTGTAATTTTTCTAAATAGTTGACCTTGTCGATCGGGTTTGTTTGCTTCCACGGCAATCTTTTGATTATTTGAACTAGTTGAGCAAATACTATTATCACTCATGTCAAGCGAAAGTGTTGCTAATATGCTTTCCAACAATACGCTTTCGGTAGTTTCATCGTCATCATCGTTAAACATTATTGGTGTTCGGTCTACACCAAATGTGGGCGAACGTGGATCAATTTCATCTTGTATAATTGTTGGTGTGCGTTGAAGTGAAACGGGCTTATGTATTAAAATATCTTCTTTTCCAGTTAAAGACTTTTCTTTACAGGATTCTGAATACTCAACGACTTCTTCAATCGTTTCGATCTTTGTTTCTACTTCATAAGTAGTATTTTTAGTTGCAAAATCTATGCTATTACTAATTTTATCAATCGCATTATTGAACTCTTCTACGGATACAAAAGAATTTATATTCTCTGCATCTTTATTTGAAGGCAATTCCATATTAGGTTTCGATTTTATGTCCTCCGATGTGATAAGTTGGGGTTGAGTGCCGGCAAATAAATCAGCAAATGTATCGTCTAGGTTTAAAATTTTATCTTGCGAGTCGTCAAATGATATCGGTGTGCGATTGAATTGATAACCAGGTGAACGTGGATCGTTTAGGTTGTAGGAAAATCCTTTGAAGATTCTTTTACGCAGTTGTGCAACTGCACTCTCGGAATCACGATTCACTTCAACATTTTGTAAACCGATGGTGGTTTGATTTTTCGCCGAAAAGATCTATATAAAAAGAAGTGACAAATTAATGTAATTACCTATATTATTAACCGCTAGTGTAGCAATAATTACACTGATCGGTGTTCTGCACATATTTGGCGAACGTGGGTCCTGTACATCATTCACTTCCTCATATTCAAATGTTTTTTCCATGTCAATTGGCATACATGATGAACCAGTCGGAACTGTAGGCGTCTCTGGCAAATAAGTGCCCTCAATTTTCGTTTGTTTAGCGCCCATGATCAATATGTTTTTTTGTTGTATAAAATGGTTTTGCGTATTTAAGGTTTATTGTCAATAAAAAGCAAATTATGAAAATATAGCGCGACTTTTTCGTTTTTCAAATTATAATGGCGGTTGTTTTAAGGCGAAGTTAGCTGCTATTTCAGTAAAGAACAGATGTTAAAATGAGGCTGCCTGATCGTTTGTACGTGACTAGCTTTTTTTTTTTTTTTTGAAATAAACATGCAACTGTATAACAGTTTATGTTCTACAAATGTACATTTATACACATATAGTATATATGTACATGGACGTTACAAATAGCCTTATAAAATAAGATAAGGAAATTGTATATGATTGTGTGTAAATAAATGTTTTTTTTTTTTGAATAATAATAATTTACAACGGCAAAATATTTATGTATATTTTTCCTATAATCCCGAATAAAGCTTTCGAATGAAAATACGAAAATTATTATGTCAAATAGCATCAGGGTTTGTTTTTAAGGAGCATCGGTTCTTAATGAGATAGTCTAAAAAAGGCAGTATTTGGGAATAAAATAAATCTTTATGCCAATGGTTTTAATATTTTCAAGGGTATTCCTATTTCAAGGCTCATACACCGATATTGGTAACCTAAAGGTAAATGTCGTTAAGTTGGATATAGTACTTTATACAAATAAATACATGTCCCGTCATGAAAATTCGTACTCAAACAACTGGTCGAAGCTAAGGACGGAGTCGCCCATTGACGAACCGACCCCAGAACTCGATAAGGCCGAGAAACTCGGCTCGTTCTACATTTTTGTTTGACCATCTCTATCTGTTGTACCCATAGCATCTGCAGCTTGAGAGCCATCAGCTTTGGCAACCGTTTAGAGGATCCATCTTTTGCAACCAGTAGCGTATGGCTTCCTTGCTTTTGCTAATAGGTCCGACGGAATCCGCATTTAGCAGAATCGGCTCTTGCCGATATGGTTTCTTGGTTCTCTTCAGCTTATTAGCTTATGATGCCCATGGTGCTCTCCAGCACTCTCACATTTTGAGGGTGACCCTGGGTTTCCTTTAATAATCTTTAGAATATTCCTCGCGAGAGATGGTACCATCTTCCCTGTTGCGGTCGAATACGTCCAGCTCCCGCGTTTTTAGCAATTTCGGTAAAGTTTGGTGTAGCCCCCGTTCCCAGTCTTTTGCGAGGGAGGTTTTCCCTCATGCTCAGATACATGACCAGCGTGCTTATAACCGTATCGTTCCACGGATTTGGTTGCCAAGCGGCGGTGCTGTCTTGCTTCTGCCTCCTGTAGAGCTTTTCATATCCTAGATATGTCACCTGCCGGTGGATTTCCACCGATTTCCCTTATCCCATTGATCGCAGAATGGCCTGATGAAGAGATTCCTCCTGGGGTTTCAGTCTTGTCGCTGCAGTTCGCCAGTGACGGTTTCCCCGCTTCAGAAGCAACAGACCCACCCGAGACAGATCTGGGTGTCAGTTTCGACATCCCTTCATTTTCGTTCGCCTTTCGTCATTTGCGTTTTTGTTGTGATTGTTGTTTTTGCTCATGTTAAAAGGGTCCCCACTCCGTCCCCCAGGATGGTGGCTGCCTTTAATGGTCCCAAGGTTGCCTCAGTAATGAGGCCAAGGTGAGGAAATACTCTTAGGCCTGCCAGAGTTTTAACGGGACGTTGGCGGTTGCGACATTAGCCTGTCTGCCATTTCTGATGAGTGTCACCTCATCATACTCAGGTGTCAGAATGCCGCAACCACCAGCCCAGGTCTCTACCAAATCCTATAGAGCTAATCCTCCTCAAAAACCGCTCCCAAAGTCGTCCAGGAGTTGAAAGGCCGTGGAGGACGTATGTCATTGAGCGTTACCCAGGACTTGGCGGCGACCTGCACTACAAGAGAAGCCTTCTCTTTAAAAAAAGATTTTTTTTTTAGTTGTTCTGCATATTTTGCTTTTCATGTTCAATATTTTAGGTTAAGTTGCATTTGAAGACAATTAGTACTTACACTTACATACAGACTCACGTTCATAAGCATTAGCTTAATTAACACCAAGCAACCTTATAAATCGGTGTCAAAATCAACTTGGTAAAAATTAAATTAAAAAATATTTTTTTTTTAACCTAGGCCGGTAGGTAACGCCTTTTGACCTAAACAAGCGGTTTGTTAGTCAATGGTTTTGGCATGTTTGTATGTATTAGCACATACTACGATTACAACAAACAGCATTGCCGAACATAATGTCGGCGATAACCAAAAACTGGTATGCAAATTTTTTCACTTAAAACTTTGGCGAACAAGCCGCCAAATTTATTTGAATAAACTGCGCCCGGTCCGATGATTTTACGCAAACAAATTATAAAGAAATAAACATAAGAAAGCATGATGCCGCAGCGGTAATGACCAACAAGGCAAGGAAAGACTACAAAAAAAAAAAAAAAAAAAATTTAAAAAAAAAAAAAAGAAAAAAAAAAAAAAAAAAAAAAAAAAAAAAAAAAAAAAAAATTTAAAAAAAAAAAAAAACATGCAATAAAAAAAAATTATAAAGCAAAATCACTAAAAAAGAAGCAGTAAAAAGTTAGCTGTGTGTCTTTGCGCAAAAGTCCGTAAGGGTGCAAGCCGCCCGGCTTATTAATATTCAAGCGTATTTAAAGCGTGGTTAGCCACAAATTTTGGCCACCTTCCAAGTGTGGCCGAAACGCCCAAAGAGCTTACTATGCACATACATGCTCACATAGCATATATGCATGTATATTTGCCAACATGCGCATGGCTGCTTGTCTAAGCCTTGTTGGCGCTACCGTTCTTTTGAAGTTTGCGCAGCTGCCGCCGACAAAGCAGCGCTGGCAAAATACGCTGGGTGCATGCGCAAAGTTATTTAATTATAATTCTTCTTTTGCATTTGCATTTCCATTGCAAATATTAGCGAAATGTCAAAGAAAAAGCCGAAATTTGGCGGAAGGCGCGTCGTGGTGCGTTGCGCATGCGCACACACGCGTCCGCAGCGTGCGGCTGACCCAACAGCGCACCTTTAAATGTCACCGCTAGCTCGTCTGTCTGTATATTTTCTATATAAAAAATATAATTTTTTTTCTTAATTTTTTTTATTGCGATTTCTTGTGCGTTGGGCTCCTTTTTACATGTTGTGGACTTGTGTTGCATAAAAGCCAACAATGAAATCGCGCGCATATGGCACACCGTTTACACAACTCATTAACTAAGTGCTAGTAATTCTTCGCCTTTTTATTTTGCATAAAATTTGGTTTTTTAGCGCTCAATGCTTCTTGTTGTGGCAGTTTTGCTTTTTGCCGAAAAGTTGTCTCATAAAAAAATTAGTATAAAGCAGTTACGTGATTGCCGGGTGTACGCGCACTTTACGTCACTTTAATAAATAATTCTTTCTGGTTTTTAATTTTTTCCGCATTTTTTTTTTTTGTTTGCAATTCATACTTGCCTCGTGGCTTGTTCTACAGGCGAGTCTTTTGTGCGCTTGACTTCATTGTGTCCGATGGTTTTAGCTTGCGTCTTAGCAGTAATGAAATGTTCATAAATTTACTGGTACAATTGTGGTCACACTTTGAGATTTCTATCGCACAAATGTAGTTGTTTATTTTAATTGAAAAAGGCAAAAAAAAAGTAATTAAATAAAAAAGTATGTGTTTTTGTTGCGCTTGGTTTTGCTTGCAGCCATGTAGTAATTCTACAATATTAATGTTTAAATGTTATGTAAGTATGTATGCATCAAAGTATGCAAATTACTATAAATGCTGTCCGGTCGAACAAATATGAAAATATTGTTTTGTTAAGAGCATATCAGCGCATTTTGAAAAAATGTAGAAATTCATGAAAAAATTAACATTTACTATATTTGAAAATTATATAACGGGGATATTATTTTTATACTCTTGCAACATGTTGCTACAGAGTAAAATAGTTTTGTTCACTTAACGGTTTGTACATATTCGTATAACATAAAACTATTAGGAATAGATATAGGGTTATGTGTGGAACGACTTGGTGGATTTTACATCGAGTTCTTAAATTGAAAGCGTACAAAATTCAGTCTGTTTAAGAACTAAACCACTCAACCTTCCCCAGCCACATCACTTCTCTCTAAGGCTCCCTAAAAGTTCCAAGACGATTCGATGTTTTCGAGCCGAGTTTTGTTCAGCGATGATCCCCATATTCGGCTCAATTGGTATATAAATAAGCAAAATTACAACATTTGGGACGAAGAGTAACATGAAGATATTCAAGAGCTGCCATTTCATCCGGAAAAACTACGATTTAGTGTGGCTTGTGGGCCGGTGGAATCATTGAACCATATTACTTCTAAAATGATGGCGGAGAGAAGGTAAACGTCAATGGCGACCGTTATCGCGCCATAATAACCGATTATTTGATGTCTGAAATTGAAGTTCGTGATCTTGGCAATATTTGGTTTCAAGAAGACAATGGATTTCTTGAGAGAACACTTTGGTGAGCAGATAATTTCAAGTTTTGGGGCAGTCGATTGGCCAATAAGGTCGTGTGATGTTATACCGTTACACTTTCTACTGTAGGGATATGTAAAGTCTATACAAATGATTTGGATTGGGTCAATATTTTTCTTACTCCACTTATGTATATCTAATATATATTTTAGAATTTAATGGTCATACCGCATATATCAGCCGATGTGTATGTTATCTTAACAAAATTGAGAGAAATAAATATTTTAATGTATTTTATTTCAATCAAGCCCGGGTCGGGAGCTCCCTCTCAACTTAGGTTTACCAAACTACCGCAGGGTTTTGCAAGAGAGATGTGCATTCTACCCGAAAATCGAGCGACTACATTGGCTTTGAGCTCGATGACTCAAAATTTGTCATGCACTGTATGACTTCCTTAGCACTAGCATCAAGCTTTTTCCATATTAGACTTCCTTGGGTGCCTAGACACCGTGGAGAGTCGCCAGAAAATTCAAATCCGATAAAACGAGGGCACTTTTACCCCAATTGGATTTGATTGAAAGCGAGTCCATATACCGTTGACCTCTAGTGTTTATGCACTGGACATAGGGACCTTCTGTGAGCTCGGCAAGCGCTGTTAATAACCAGAACTTGAGCGACTACGAGATATTTATGGAAAAGAGTGAGAGTAAAAGGCCGTCTAAACTACTTGCTCTTAGCAAAGTCTAAAGTTATAGGAGTTATGAGTGGACCGGGTTTTGTTGGACGCACTTTGCCAAAGCTATCTGGAGGAAGGTGAGGTGGAATCATTTTGCTACTTTCTTCTCTATTGCTCGGCTTTTGACAGACTGAGATTGAAATATCTTGATAGACACATCTTCATCGAATCTGGGGCAGTGGATGGACAGCCTTAGCAAAGTTGTAGTCTGGGTATCTATTTTTTGGAGCTTATGGGTTCAAGTTAGATAAATCGATTAGGATCAATTCTACAAACTAACCTCCAGATTTTTAGATTATAGTAAGATTTAATTTATTTTATATTTCTCTAAACTCTGTATATTTATACATATTTCTAGTAAAAAACTGATTGCTATTTTTTTACAAATAACTCATATATTTCATGCCAAAAAAACTGGACCTCCTTAACGGCCATGAATGAATAAAGCCTCATTGTTCTAATGTGAACCGCATTTTAGTGAGGTCGCTTTGCATCGACCGGAGCAAATAGTACTCAGAAGGAGCAAGGTCTGTGCTATAAGGGTAGTGAGGCAAAACTTTTCAGCCGCAGTTTTTTAAATGGTTATAAACAAGTTATGCAAACTGAGATTGACATGATGTATAAATATTGCCACGTGTCTGGTTATGAATTTTAGTAATTTGCGGCAATCTCTCGTTTCAATTTGATGATTTCCTATAGTTTTAGAAGCTCATACTATAGGACGAATTTTTGACTTCACCAAAAATAGCGCACCACTTTGGTGTCATGGATATTCGGCTTTTCCATTGTTTTGGTTGGTTTGCCAGGTTTCACAAATCATATATTGCATTTAGGGTTGCCGTAAAGAGGCAGTTTTTCGTCATCAGTCATAACTCAACACACAAACGAGTTCTTTTTGCAGCGTTGATACAGCATTTCTGTCAAGCAAAATCCTCTTTTAACGTGTCCTGATTGCAGTTCATGCGTCACCTGATTTCCTGATTTTGAATACATCCGTTTGCTTTTAAACCTTTTCAAAGTGGTTCAGTGATTTACAAAGGCTCTGCATTCTTGTGTTTGACAACAATTTTCGTTCTTTAGTACTTCCAGTTCCTCATCTTCAAACTTTTTGGCCAATCAGAGCATTCTTTCCTTTCAGAAGCACAAGAATAGTAGTTTTCCAACGTATCTTTAGAATATTGAAGCAATGGAATAAATCGTCTATTGGCGAATATATGTATAGACGAAAAGTAAATACAAATACAATATATTAGGTTGTCAAAAAAGTCTGGCGGTATTTTCGCTAGTTGGCGCTGAGACGTAGTTCTAGTTTTATTCGTCGTATCGGGTCCTGCTATACCATTTTGGAAAGCTCATTTCATGCGCTAACACGTGTTTGATTGATTATCGTTTCTTTTAAGTCGTTCGTGAGTTATAGCGTCGCAAACATGGAGCAATAAAGAGAAAATACGGCATATTTTACAGTACTAGTATGATAAAGGGAAAAATGCATCTCAAGCCGCCAATAAAATTTGTGCAGTTTATGGACCCGATACAGTTTCCATTTCCACCGCACAACGATGGTTTCAACGTTTTCGTTCTGATGTAGAGGTGGTCGAAGATGCGCCATGCTCCGGAATGAAAATTGCGATAAAATCGCTGAATTGGTCGAAAGAGACCGGTATAGTAGCAGCCGTAGCATCGGTCAAGAGCTGGGCATGAGTCATCAAATTTTATGAACAATTGAAAATTCAATAAAAATACCGCAAGACTTTTTGACAAACTAATATATATTGCTTTACTTTGAGTACAGAATAATATTGAAATCACATTAACAAGCTTAGGTTGGATAAATAATATTTAAATATATGCGCTAATGTTCCAAAATAAATACTTTGGACGATTTTTGATGTTTCTTTATAGTTATTTTCTTCCGATCGGTATATAAAAGTATGGATGCTGATTTCTTTAAAATATTTCATTGAGCATTAATGCTAATTAGGATTCTATACTTGATTTAATCTAGGCATAAAAAAATACATTTATATAATTTAAGTCGATATTATTATAGTTAGTTATTTCAAAGATAGAATTCATCAATTACTATATTGTGATTTTGAACTTATTGGTACAGGTTTTGTAGCAGATTTTAATGTATTTGTTTTACAAAAAAGCCTTCAGTATTATGAAATGGTTTTATTTCTCTCCTGCAACCACTCTTTTGCGACTCGAAAACACTGAAAAATCACAGGGAGCCTGCTGCAAGCAATTTTGCCTTCATTTTAATTTTTTAATAGTTAAATATGTTTCGATTTTTAGACCGCAGAATTTTATTCATGAACTGCATGCTAAATACGTTTCTCTGTTGCTTTAGAGTGTCAGCTATCTGGATGAACTTCATTTCACTATCTTTCCAAATCATTTTGCACTCAGCAAGCTACTAGCGAATGGTTGCTTCGCACATACTTTCTCGCTCTTCAAACCATTTCTTGGTATTAGCAGCACTTTTTTTATTTCAAAGCTGAAGAATCAAAATTATGCATGCCTTGTTGCCTTGCAACCCTGCGCACATCATTGTGAAGCAGTTTGTGTGCATTATTCGCACAGTTTACAGAAGACTTAAGACACGAACTTGCTCAACTGTTCTTGATATGCGAGTAATACCATAAGATTTTAAAGACTGGCGAATATTAAACACAAATTACTTCACACATTTTTAGTGTAAATTTTAATATTTTTTTTTTGAATTTGTGCGTTACTTTTTTATTAAAACTACAAAATAACTGTGTTACATGTGAATATTGATTGCATGGCTGAAGTTGAATGGAAAAACCACAAAGAAATATAATTATTGGGACATCAAGTCATTTATTATTATAAACGTTTACTTGAGCGAAAATATTTCAGATATTGTTTTATATTTTGCGATTAAGTTGCTTTCGTTTTCAAGTATAATTCGAAACTAAGTCCCTCTAGAGTTCTCAATAAAACTAATGTTTAGACTGTCGCTTCATTATTGTACCAATTGTGATTGTTGATGCTGATGAGGTAGTATGTTAAGATGCAAATAAATAGTGCCCGCTGTCTTTATTTTACATATTTTATGGTCTAATTCGTATTCTGGCATAGGGGTTTTCAATAGCGCCACCAAATTTTTTAAAATAAAACAAAAACGGTTTGGGATACCAATGAAATTCTGTATTCCTGTGAGAGTACGTTCGATACAATTCGCATGCCTACCACGAACACGCCTTGCAGAAGTCAAGACGCTGAACCCAATTTACGACGGTTTTCAAGCATAAATCGGCCGATACTGTTGCAATTTCAAGTTCGATATTTGTACGAAGTTCATCAATCTTCGCTGGCTTCTTGACATAGATCATAGACTTGACGTAGCCCCACAGGAAATTGTCTGACGGCGTCAAATCGCACAACACCTTCATCAAACTTGGTTTTCAATAAATCGATTGTGATATTCGCTGTGTGGCTTATGTACAAGTCCAATCATCCGATTCAGGCCAAAAATATAACGTTAGGAAATCGGCTCAATGAATCCGTCGGCCCATAAATCGCATCAAACCGCAATTTTTCCATTTAAAATGGTGACTCAAGGAGTACATACGAATGTACTATCACCGGAATTAAGAAGTTCATTGATATGCCAAACCGTTTTTGTTTTATTTAAAAATACTTTTGTAGGCATCTTATTGAAAAACTTGGCTCTTAAAGTTGAGGCCACTGACTCCGAATCTCGGTTGTAAATTTTAATAATTTCGTCTCGTTTTTAGATCGTATATCTTTCCATGATGAAATGGCAAAGAGAAATATCAAAAAGACGAGGAAAAATATGGCTTCGTTTGCTGGTAATAGCGGTCTGAATAACGTGGTATTGTTCTGGACAGTGATTCTGCTTTGTAAGGAAAACTTCGGGTTTCAGTTGATCACTTTCGCGTCAGCGCATTGCGTACACAAATAAAGGAAATAATTGTTAAAGATATAATAAAGAAGCAAAGACACTTTCAACTTTAACCAACATTAATTTCGATTCAATCCAACAAACTAAGAATTTCACACACCAAATAAGCAAATTCCTACTCACCGCCGACTTACTTAATCAACTGCGAGTTATTTTAAGTTCGAATTAAGTTCTCAGGTGTGAAGGTTTTCATTGCTCGCATTTAATTGATGACATTGTCGAGGAATTTCCAATGGCATTTTGTTGCTGTCCTACAATCAAACCGATTTCGTACAAACTTATTACCCACTTGCCGTGTGGCAACATTGTGTTGCATAGCCGTTTGTTGTTGCTTTCGCGTTTTTTGTTGTCGTTGCTAAACAAGACCGAGAATGTATTGTAGGTGACACCTCTTACTTTCAGAGACAATGTGTTCATTTATTGCTTTTCTTTTGCTACAAACTTGGCTTGATTGTTTGATTGTGTGTGTGTGCGTATGTGCGCTTGTTGTGGCATGCCACAGCAGCGGTGTTGTGAGGTATTTGTGGTACAGATTTTTGTACAATGTCAATCGATTGCAATCACTTAATTTTCTTATTTATGTTTTGTTTATATTTAAGGGTGCGTGCAACGGTGTACAGCAATGAAGGTGTAGTGCAACAACAAACACATACATATACATTTTCACTGTTAAAATGTTAAAAAAGAGTAAACCTAAAATATTTGTTGCATAAATGTTTTATTTATTTATTTTTTTTTTTAATATTTTCAGTAAAAAACTGAAAAAAAAAGAAATTTGTTGGTGTGTTTTCTCTGCATAGATTTTCCCAATGAACAAGAGCACTTCTAGGAATCGTTAATGATCCCAACGAATCCTGTCGAAACTCGCTTTTAATTTCACGAATAATTTAGCCAAACTCGTGTTTGTGCTTCGTGTGTCTGTGCTACGAGGACAGTGTAATAAGTCCGCCATTTAGAACTCTCCATGTAGTAATCTCAGTGCTACTGTTGCATTAATATCTGTTAATAACAGGTATTCCAAGAGTAAAGCGTTTCCCAGGATACTTAATAATACAGTGATTTCTTCTATAAGCGGACACTGGCCACTCCAACCAATTTGTCCGGTTAATAGAGTGGTCCGCTTAACAGAATGTTTTTAATAACCCCGGTTCTAAATAGTGCCTACAACTCTAAATTTGATATACTTAACCCTTATAATCTCAGAGCTTTATTCATTGTACAGTAAATTTAGGCTGATTGCCAGGCTTTTTCACATTTTTGTACGCTTCAACACAAATTGGCAGTATCTATGATATTTTATACATATGTATTTATTTTCCATTTCAATTATTGGCATATAAATATAATATCCATGAATATTAGTCAAGCGATTAAATTTTTAGGCTTTCATCAGCATACTGGAAATCAATTTTTTTTAGACCGGACGTAGGGTAAAGGCAGTTTGGCGCTCACAAAATCGGAGTAGATTGGATTGATTATTTTTTCGTCTTTTTTTATCAATTCATTACAATCATCCCTGACCTCGATTTTTTCTCTACGGCTCTGTTCGGGTCAGTACTGTTTTGAAAGTTTAATCGAAGAAGATCCCAAGAAAGTTTAGCTATTTACTTCGCTGACATCCCGAATGCATGCCAGTTGCTCTTTGGAATTTAGTTTAATAAGCACATGCCATTACGTTTTGAAAACGAGTTCGGGCAAGTGACAGCCGTAGCTGGCTTAAATAAACTCCAGTTCTAAAACGGACTCATTCGTGTTTAATTCGATACTTTCCTCCACAATTGCAATAGCGCCTTCGGTGCGTAGTGTAATGCGTCTCGGAGGATGCGCAGCATCCAATAGAGCAAACATTTCAAAATTATTACAAGTCGTTTAGAAAATACAGAATTGTTAATATACTCGTTGTGAAGAAAAATTTTGACTATGCCTAAATATATAATATGTATCGGGTAGTCGAAAAGGTATTTTCGTATTTTGTCAATAGATGCCTTTGAAGTCATATATCTCCAGTGCTACCAATCACATTGTGTCGTACCATATAGTGTTTTATGCTTCATTTAACCAAAAAAAAAAAAAAAATTAAATATGGAAAAGTTGAAAAAAGTTACAGCTGTTCAAAAATGATTGAAAACAATGAAGGAATTCGCTATATTTTACAATTTTTGTATAAAAAATGGAAGTGAAGTTGTGAAGTTTACGGAGACTATGCTGTATCAGTTCGTGTAGCACAATAATGGTTCGCACGCTTAGATTCTGGAAATTTCGAAATTTATAAAAAAAATTTTTTATTTAAGAACACCACAGACTTTGTCAAATTGCCTCGTAATGCTTACTTATGGACATATAGACACTTATGTAGCTGTAGATGTCCTTCCGTATAATTGTGTCCTAAAAATATATTGATGTTTCCTTTTATCGCATCGCTTCTGTTTGTTGGCTACTGCAGTTAACAACATGCCAAACAGCACAACACTCACACAAACGAGTGTCATACCAGTACGATGCAGCCAAGCACTTGCCAGCGAACAATACATGACAACAAAATACACACATACAAACATACATCGGGACGAGAACATGAATATGCTGATATAACATGCAATGCGAACAAACGAAAAGCACCTTGTTAACTAATTAAAATCGAAATATATGCAAATCAAATAGAGTAAAAGCCACTCCAAATCGCCAGACTTTCAACAACCAGTTGGTGGACGGCACAACACTGCGATCAGTAAACGTTAATCGCGCGCAAAATTTTCGCTTCAGCCGCTTGCAGTGCGAGCTAAGCATTCTGTTGCTATTGTTGTTGTTGTTGTTGTTGTGGTTGCATTTGCAGAGGTTTCCTGTGCACTGTGCACGAGACTGCGCTCGCGATGTGACAAAGATATTCAATCGCACGCCTGCGCAGACTATCCGCTTGTTGGGTAGTAGCGAAGGCGCTGTTTGCCAGATCGAAATCCGATCAATTAAGGATACCTGCATCTCTTTAGTTAAAGTCCTCATTGTATCTGCTTATTTATTTATTTTAAGTTTCCCTTCTTTATTTCTACAGTTCAACGTTCAAGTTGTTTATTTTTTTCTTTTTGAGAAAAAATTTTTTTTTTTGATTTCAAATACCAAGAATTCGGTTCATTGTCTTCATTCAAGCGTTGTGCGATAGATCAGGTGTATTTCAAATAAACTTTGCGTTATATACATACTTACTTATGGATATACAGAAGAGTAAATAAGTAAATTTTTATAAATTAAATATTTGTAACTAGATTTTGAATTTAACTCGATAAGCGATATCGCCAATAGGGCAATGGCCTGTTAAATGCCCCACAACAGGCTAGCCTTACTAAGGACAAAGAGGTTACTAGCTCGTTTGTATGTACCGATGGTGGCACAGCTATCTAGTAGGAGAACACAGAAAGACGCGGAAGCACCGCCCCGCCCCCCGACCCGTGCTAAGGTGCCTTTCCTTGCTAGCTCATCAGCTTTACAATTTCCCGCGATTGCGCTGTGGCTTGGTATCCACACCGGTCTAACCGCAAATACACTCAATGTTATTGATAGCGACCAACCCTGAACGTACTGTAAATGAGTTTCATCCTAGTATCGTCGCTTTGCTATTTGTGTGGATGGTCAGTTCTTTGAAGAATGCTGCACTCCAGAACAGTAAATCTACTGGTACCCTAATGCCTCAAACCTTGGCTTGGAAGGGGGCTCATTGGCCCCATCCTTCAACACGTTTTTCCCACCCACATCTCTCTCGCCAGTATATGACCAGACAAGCAGCCGCCAGAATTCGGTTTGGCGGCTCTATGATCCAAGTGATCCGGTATACGAGTTCTTTTAAAAACTCAGATTCTCTGAGTCTGATAGCATCTTTGGCAGCCATAACCCTTCCGACGATGTCTACGGGAGCTATGTGCAAGATGGCATTATGTGGCATGGTTGAATTGGATCTTTGTGTATTTCTTTGCCAGGGTGTTGTCTTTTCTAGAGCCCTCCATCACATAAAAACTTCATAGAACGTACTTGTATGGGGGATTTACTCTGAGGCCTGCCAGTGTTTTAACGAAACGGTTCACTCTATCATACTCAGCTGTGAGAATCGCGCAACAACCGGCCTATAGAGATAATTCTACTCAAGTTCCAGTTCAAAAGTCAGGATGTTCTGTAAACAAGAAGTTCAGATATCAAACTCATTTTTGGGTAAATGGGTACATTAATAAACAAAATTGTCGCAATTGATGTAATATTAATACACAAACCATTGTTGAGACGCCGTCACATTCTCAACAAGTCACTGCTTGGATTTGGTCCATATTTATTCAGAAATGAACAGTCAACAGGGAACGCTATAGAACCATGATTAACGACTTTTCGGTCAACCTAGTAATTAATTTATTGAAGTAAACTTGAAAGTCGTAGATAATTTCGTTCATCCTGGAACCAGTATTAACACCAGCAATATCAATCACGATATCCAACTCAGAATAACTTTTGCCAACAGGTGCTACTTTGGACTGAGTAGGTAATTGAGAATTAAAGTCTCCTCTCGACGATTAAATGTCAAACTCTGTAAGTCACTCATTATTCTCGTGTGGTGCAGAGGCATGGACGACGACAACATCTGATGAGTCAACGCTGCGAGTTTTCGAGAGAAAGGTTTTGGAAAAGATTTATGGTCCTTCGCGCATAGGCCACCGCGAATATCGCATTCGATGAAACGATGAGATATACGACGACATTGACATAGTTCAGCAAATTAAACGACAGCGGCTATGATGGCTAGATCATGCTGATCGAATGGACGAAAACACTCCAGCTCTGAAAATATTCGACGCAGTATCCGCCGGGGGTAGCAGAGGAAGAGGAAGACCTCCACTCCGTTGGAAGGGCCAGGTGGAGAAAGACCTGGCTTCGCTTGGAATTGGCGCCACATTGCGAAAAGAAGAAACGACTGGTGGGTTGTTGTAAACTTGACTATAACCGCGTAAGCGGAGTCTACTCCAATAAAGAAGAAAAGAAGGTGTGAAGTCGGTTGTTGCATTGACGGTTGTTTATGCAGATAAAAATAGCTAGTTGAATAGCTAGATGTAGCTGACATTGTTTCGGAGATGTGTACATTAAACGTATTAGGGGTGGGGTCTCTTAGTTATTTTGCTATCTTGATTGATTAAGCAATTTCCCTTCTGAAAACAATAATCGTAATACCGACCGATATTGCTCGTTGCTAATTGCGAAAAGCCCAATTCCGATTTCCGATTCCGTTAAAAGTAACCGAAAAAGAAAGTAAAAAAGATCAATGGGATATAAACAGATTCATTTGCAATAAAAATTGTTTTTATTAGACATTTTTCTAACTAGTTATTGCTAAAATACATCGCATCTCAAGTCAACAGACATCCACTTGTAGTATAGAACTTAGGAGCTTTTCTCGTAATCTAAAGTAACCTAGTTCCGGTATAGCGCACATTCGCTCCCATCAAAGTAGGGCGCCCAACATGGTGCTATTGATCTGCGAGACCACCTGAAAATCAAAATGTCGCGCAGATAATTACGTTCGTGTGGTCCCATCACCTTCACTACACCGTGTACCATATTGAGTTAATTCGCGTGCATTTCGAAGAAACCATTGTTCGTGGCACAAACGTATGAATATTGTTCAAGGCGAATGAATAGCTGTTGGGACTACCACAGTAAACAAAAAGGCAGCAAGCTATTCTGTACCTTTTGGCTTAGCAATACCTGCCTTTTTAAGGGATTCATTTAAGTTATTGCCCCCGTCTCTGGGGGATGTGCGGTCAGTGGCGGCGACGCCATCAGCGCACCATTCGACCCATTGTTATATTGTTTTGCATAGAGCCGAGCGTTGAACGCAGCGCGACACGATCGCGTGGTGCGTACACATGTTAAACAAGCAGAAATACGCGCATGTGCATGCGCACCAACATATTATATGAAAGAAATATCGCACAAGTAAATACAAATAAATACATGGAAATGCAGCGCGGCAGTGTGATTCGGAAGTGAAATATATTGAATTTTGCATATTGAAGTTCAGCGACGCTGCGGCTGCGCATTCAAGAGCAACAGTTGTTGGTCAAAATAACGTTTGTTTCGTAGTCGAGCGAGGTGAGCTGCAAGTGCTCACTCACTGCCTTTGTTTTCGGCTGCCTCATTGCAGCTTACTATACTGCATGTGGCAACACTTTACCCAAAAAAAATCGGACCCTGTGGGATCTCATTGTTTTGTGGATAAATGATGCTCATGGGAATCTGCGCACCACCAGCATATATCAATCGCGCTGCAGCTGAAATGCTGCAAGTCAAAGTAGACAATTTCGGACAGCGCGAAGTAAAAGGAGGTAAAAGAAGAAGTAAAAAAAAAAAAACTTTCGACGCTTCATTGTGCGTTTCAGGAAGGAGTGTCCTTTTGGCTTTGCTTTGTCTTCTGGCGATAGCCACGGGAAATTATCCAATTTTCTGTGCGTATTCAAATTGAGTTCGCGAGCGCTCGTATTGTCTTCGCTTTGCTTGCAATTGTGTAGTACATTGTTGTTGTACTTTTTATTATATTTCACATATATAAATACATACTATATATAAAGTGTAGAATCATTTCGTTTGTGTGTCGGCATTCGTTCGCTGTCAATTTACTGTTCGTACGCACATATAAATAAAATCGACGAGATCCGCCGAGTTGCTTTATTGCCGTGACGTTCGCAACAAGCTGTCAACATGAGCGATTCAGTGTAGATCACAGCTGATGGGTGGTCACAAGTGATGTGCACTGATGAACCTTCACTGCAGTTATGCAGCCTTTACTACACATAAACATATCACACACTTAGATATATGTGTATATGTATGTACTTGTATATGCATGTGCTGTGGCGCATTGTGGGTGAGCCTTTTAAAGCGTATGCAAATGCAGTAATGAGCTAAGCGGACATCGACATCGCGTTTGACATCAATTTATTAGAACTGCGACATATGTTTTATTTTTTATCTCTTCAAATGTCAGACTTGGACTCTGTCCAAATTAGGTATTGAAATGTATAACATGTAAGTGTATTATAGGCCGAAAAGATATACATACTTAATTATAAATGTAGATATTGAGGCTTTAGCCGTATAAGTATTTGATGGTGTTGTTGAGAGATTTCGAGAGAAATTTCAAGGGTTTTTTTTAAGTAAGTTCTTTGGCTCAAAATATATTACTCAATAGTAAAATAGTGGACAATGTTTTCTATTTTAATTGCAAGTCTTATATCTGCCTCTTTATTGGCGTAAACACCGCCTACGCGATTATAGCCGAGTTAACAACAGCGCACCAGTCGATTCTTCTGTTCGCTACGTGCCGCCAATTGGATATTCCAAGTGAGCTAAGTCCTTCTCCACCAGGTCTTTCCAACGGAGTGGAGGTCTTCCTCTTCCTCTGCTTGCCTCGGCGGGTACAGCGTCGAATACTTTCAAAGCCAGTATAGCTGCTGCTGAACTATGTCAATGTCGTCATATAGATTAAGATACTATTTGTGATCAGAACAGGGTATGATCAAAGTAACGGACTTTTTGTTTCGGAAGGATAATCTTCCAAAGATGCTGGCACTATAGAATGCACAATTCATATTGCCCGATAAAGGTATAGCACTTACGGGACCACGCCAGGTTAGTATTAACTAACTTTACTTTACTTACTAAACTCTTAACTTCGGCTTTTAACTTATATTTGGACCTGCGCGACTGCCATTAAGTATTATTTCGCAAGACCATGCTGGGCAAGAATACTTCTTCACAAACTGGAAATTTCCACATCTAATTTTTTCGGAATCGCTGGTATCAGACCACTATAGCACGTAGCTGCCATACAAACTGACTGATCCAAATCAAGTCCCTTTATGGACAACTTTTTTATTTAAAAAGATTTGGAATAAAATTTTTGAACATATTATTCAGATCGGATGGAATGTGGACTATTCGCTCACCAAATTTAGTTATTTAACTTTTTTATACACTCAAATACATGTTCCATAAAGCCTGCTAGTAAAAAGTTTGACTCCTTTTTCCGTACTCCATATAACCACAATTATAGATTTTTCCAGAATGGGGAAGCATTTTAATGCTAATGGAACAACAGGCGAGCGTACAAAGAACTAAGTTAATTTGAATAGTCTGAAACTGATATTTTTTGGGTAGATCGAACACTAAGTTGGGTGATTCTAACATAGCTGGCTTCTTCTTGTATAATTTTCATATTTTCTATATCAACAGTTTCCCAATTATCGATGCCCTTCACGTCTTAGAATCCGTGCTCAGATTATATGAGATAAAAAGAATTTGGACTCAATGAACATTTGGAGTTGGCAGCAAGCCATCTGATAGAGGAAAAAACGATACGCATAATGATGTGATCGGTTTTCTTCTAAGTAGAAGTACCAGCAAGCCACTTATCACATAGGAACAAATAAACGAACGCATAATAAAAGCGAAGAAACAACATAATCATCCAAATTTACACGCCAACTCAATTAGCTGATAATGACTGGAAGCTGAATTTCTACAAGTTGTCAGCCACTCTCTCGAAAATTTCCAAGAACGGCATTATCATATCTAAGGCAGACTTTAAGGCAAAAATGGGTTCCGATAAAAATATATATTTCCAGGTAATAGATACGAAAATCCAAGCGATCATATAATATATGTATCAGCGGAAAGTGTCAAAAAAACTTCTTGGATGTTCTTGCAAATGGAAGTTTAGATAACGGCTCTGACCACCATCTTGTAGCTGCTTTGATACAGCAAAATGTAGCTGCAATAAAACTGTGGAAAGTTTACCTACACAAAAGCAACGAAACATTTGATGACAGTAAATTAAGAAATACCAACAAAATTCCAATATTCAGAGCAGCTTTTTAAGAAATTGACTCACTTCAAGGCGAACCTCAAGTAAGCTTATAGCAATTATGGAAGTAAACTACTTCAAAAACTACTTGAGAAAGTATATTGGGTTACCAAACGAAATGAAAGAGAACGAGATCCGCTAAGAAAATAAAGCGTAATCCAGAGCCGAAGTGAGACAAAAAGAGTTAGACATCCTAGACTATCTATAGGTTATGATATTCACAGGTTATGATAGAATCCAAACTGAAACTTTAAAAATCTGCTCAGAACACACGTTGAAACTTCTGCTTTAAATTGTAAGCTCAATCTGCATACATTACCGAGCAATGCTGGTGTCCTGTTCTAAACATTTCCTGCTGTCGTCTCGATCTGTCAGCCCCATTCTGCGGGCGTCTGTCGCCACCAGACAATGATGATCTCGTTCGGTGAAGATCTAATACCTAAAGAGAGTAGGAATAATGCTAACTACACTTCCCTTCGCATTTCAAATTGGCGCAATAAATATGTATTTATTTTTCTTTCATTAAGGTCAAGATCGCTGCTTTATAAAAAAATATACACTTTCTTATATATAATAAAACTTAGCTTTCTCTAGCATCTTTTTGTAACCGCAATCTCTCTTCCTCATCTGAGCCACGTTTCAACCGAGTGATTTCTATTTGGAAAACCAGCCTACTTTCCACAAATTTCGAAAATTTCTATCGCCGCTAATATGTGGTTCACATGCGAAATTCGATAATACAATTACAGATAATCAGCAACGAGTTTTTATAATACCAAAAATATGATATGTGCATTTCAAACATACTTTAATATACGCTTGTGAATGTAAGTGAGCCCTTTGGACATAGCATTTCCGCATAAAGACGTGTATATCTGTACATATGATCGTATCCTCCAATATATATGTATGTACATATCTATTTAGTGTTCGTACCAACGTTTATTGGCCAGCGGTAGCCCGCAGCAGATTGATTAAAATTATGAGCGATCAGCCGTTAAGTTTTCGTTAATTTCAAACATAACATCAGAATTGTTGCTGTCGATCGGAAAGTTGCGATCATCTTGGCAACGAGCGAACGCTTGTTTGCCGCTAATACCGAGACGTCTCTGTGTGTGTGTATGAGTGTGTGGAGGCAGTAACAATAAAAGATACAAATCTAGTTTTAAGCATTTAATACTCATATATAACCATAAGACTTTAGTATTGCGCGCGTGTGTGTGTGTGCTGTCTCTTATACACATCTAGATGTGTATAAGAGACAGGTGTATGAGTGTGTGGAGGCAGTAACAATAAAAGATACAAATCTAGTTTTAAGCATTTAATACTCATATATAACCATAAGACTTTAGTATTGCGCGCGTGTGTGTGTGTGTGTGCGCTTGCGCCCTAAAACGGGCCATTCAACTTGCGGCTTGTTCGATCAGGCTAGTGAACTGTAAGAGGCGAAGCCGCGAAGGCAAATACTCATTAGCGAAAATTTACTTACAAATATACATACTTACAAACATGCAAAAGCTGTTAAGCTAAATCGCCGAACTCCTTCCCTCACCTGCCAACTTTCATAATTTTTCAAAATTTTTTAACGCCACATAAAGTTTGAGCGTCCATTTTGTTGCAAGGGTCCCACATAACATACTTAAATGCATACATGTTGATAAATGCATATATATATATATATGTGTGTGTGTGTGTGTGTGAAGGCGAGTGGAGGCGCGTACGCCACTTTCATGCACTGCCCAACACAGATCACTTTGAGCGATTGCAAAGCCAACGATCGTTGAGCGCAGCACGCCACACCACAACCGCAACACATCGGCAGCGACGAACTGACTTATGGCTGAGCAGCCCAACGGCGCAATTATGAGGTTACAACTTGTAAAGTTCTCGCTCTGCCCCCGTTCCCGGTCAGAGGTGGTGTCAGCAGCGTGGCAGCGGCGTCAATCGATAATAATGACGGCGATGATCTCGATGCAATTAATAACTGCCGCTGTTGGCGTACAACACACACACACACTAATGCGCAAGGAAATCGCAAAAAATATCGAAATATGTACGAGAACGCAGCAAAATGTGCAGCGAACGCTCTCTGCAATGTGTTGTGGGATTGAGATCAAGATTTTGAATCTCCGGAAGCGCAATGAACGCTTGAAGGTGGGCAAATCGTAATTGGGCGCTCAATGAGCGTATAAAAATGCAACAACAGCAATAAAACAGGCCAATAACACCAAAGGCATTAACACAATAACAACAATAACAACAAAATGTTGATGCTAAATGTTAATAAACTGTTTGATAATCATGCCAAGTTCAGAGCGTCGATGAAGCGGCGATTAAAAAATACCACAGAGCCGCTCGTAGAACGAACCGAGTGTGTGAAGTTTGATGTGTTTGCGCGTGTGTGTGTGTGTGTAACTTCTCATGAATATTCTGTACAATATGGATGCACATTTGTTGCCTGTGAAGTCATTCCATTCCGACGAGACACTAATTACTTGTCCAGTCTATGTAACAGTGAAGAGGGCTTAAAATAATACAAAACTGAGAATCTATGCAGAATTATCAATATTATAAATTTTGTATACCCCGAACAGGGTATATTAAGTTTGCCACGAAGTTTGTAACACCCAGAAGGAAGGGTCGGATCTGTCTGTCTGTCTGTATATATACGAACTATCTCAGTTTTTAAGATATGGTTCTGAAATTTTGCAAACGTCATTTTCTCTTCAAGAAGCTGCTCATTTGTCGGAACTGCCGATATCGGACCACTATAGCATATAGCTGTCTTACAAACCGAACGATCGGAATCAAGGGCTTGTATGGAAGGCTTTCGCATTTAATGTGGTATCTTCACGAAATTTGACAAGGATTACTGCTTAAGCCCTAACGTTGGTGGGAGAAGTGGCTGCTAAAAGTGGAGCAAGGCCGCGCTTATTATGCATCGCGACCGCAGTTCTCGTTTGAAGTTTGCGAACCGCATCGAGGATGGGATTGCGGCCAAAAGGTAGCTGGCCGCTGACTGCGAAAAAGCGGAGCCAGTCAAACGACCGAAGTGAAAGAATGAAACCAGCTGTCAACCTTTAGAGCAACAGCATCGGATAGTGTGAAATCCAAGAGACGGAACAATCCCCTAGACCAAATCACTTAGGAGCAGCGGAACTGAAGCTGTTAGACACGATCTTTGAAACCATGAAATGATTTGATGGTGCGCATTGGCTGAACGGAGACAAAATCCTGAAAGGTAAATGCGATTTCTCCATGTTATGGGTAAAGGAAATCGTTGGTAAAGTTTTAAGTCCTGTGGGGGGGGGAGCCATCTTCGAGATAGTGGACCGGAGTTGCATACCGACCATTCCGAAAGTGTAGGTGCTTATACTTCGCGCGGTAAACCGGGGGATGCAGTGGGACTCCTTCTAAGGTGAAATCATGATGTGCCGGCAGTAGATTGGAGGGTATTGAAGGTCACTAACTCGGCAAACAAGATCCAAATAAACAAGTTGAACGAGGATATGTTGTATGGTAGATTCGGGAAGAGGTGGTGTACTTTCGTCTCGAAAAGGGCAATCTGCTCGATAATAACGTGGGTAACATTCTAGAAAACCACCTTGAAGCTTCAAGAGCCAGAAGCGAGTGAAATGGAGATGTAACCCAACTCCGAGAAGAAACATGCTCTTAGCAGTGAAGACTCTTCAGATAAAACTGCATGAAAGGAAGATCTTATCTGCCGAACTTCTTTCAATTCAGAGAGGATCGGCTACGATATGGCTTAAGTTCAAGAACCATGAATAGCCTCGGGAAACATGTTATCGGGACTAAAGCCGATAACATAAAGCCGATATAAAAACATTTTGAGAGCAATTAAGGAAGTAAGGAAAATTATACATTGTGTTAAACTTTTCGTCAGATGACCTGATGGTAGTGGCTGTAAAGTATCGCTAGAATATGACACTACTTTTTGCATCCTGGTATATGCCTCACGATGATGAAGCATCGTCAGCGGACCTCCGGCAGTTGTTAGATATAGCTGAGAAAGCGAAAAGATGCTTTTTGATAGGAGCGGATACCAAGGCGCATCACGGGGTATGTTGTATTTGCGAAAGTAGCGACAAGGGTAAGGCCTTACTAAACTTTATACTGATAAGCAATTTTACTATAGCTAACAGAGGAGAGAAATCAACATACAAGTATATGGATCCTATCTCGAAGCACGTTCTTAATGCAACATTACAACCTACCAAAGCATTCAATGTTGAAGATTGGGAAGTGCTTCAAACACACTCGTTTTCTGAATATAGGTATGTAGGATTTCAAGTAAAATCCTCAGCTCTTAACAAAAGTGAAATATTCCGAAATCTTACGAATACTAACTGAGATTTGTATAATAAAAGAGAGACATGGAATTTAAGTCGATTGAAGGTATGTGATTCACTAGTACACTAAATTATGGGGACCATCGCTCTTAAACTAATGTTCCCAAATAAAGCACATTAACTCCTTACTATACATCGCCCTTTATCATACTCAAAGTGTGGCTCGACGCTACCTCTGTTGGGCAGGAAGCTCGGATTACGTAGGCGTAGTGTTCAGGAACTCTTCACTCTGGCCGAGATAGCCGACGATTAGCCCTGCTGGAGGAAATATAGAGATGTTCTAAGGGTATATAAAAAAGGATTCGCAAGCCCTAAAGGGAGTTGTGGAACTGCTTCTGTAGTAAGTTAGAAAATACAACTGAAGTAGCTAGGCCCAGGAAACTACTATCCCAGCACCGACTACGCTAAGGCTAATACGTAAAACATGTGGCGAGCAGTGGGGAATGACTGAAGAACCTAATGAACATGCATTTTCCAGGGTGTGCAGACGCTACTAACTTCCAACTTGTAGAAAATACTGTAGACAAAAACATGTTAGATTTTGGTGAACCTTTAAATCATAGTTTCAAAGTTTCGGGTGTATTTCGGGGATTAAAATTCGTTAGGCCAAATCGGTATTCAAAACAAAATCAAGACATTTCTTTATCAAAAAAGTGCAAAATTATTACAAAATAAATATTTCATTATAATAATATTAGTACCTTTTCAGATTTTTTGTTGTAAATTACAGTTTAGGAAAACTTTTTTCAGCGAACAGTAGATGACAAAAAAACTAACACCTTTTAATGAAATATTTAAGTATAACTCAATAATTTTCTACATTTGACCCTTGATTACTTGTGTAAATCCCTGTAGTTGAGAGTGGCAATAACATTTCTTAATGCAAGACAATCCGTTACCTTGTCTCTGAATACCGTCATTGAACCCTATCATTTGCTGCATGCCTTTCTGCCATTTCCATGCTACCGAGTGGTGCCAGCATGTGTCCGGCTGATGATAAAAATGTGCGCACAACTTGAAAATGTCAAAGTAATAAACATAAGAGAAATTGCATTCACTCAACCTGAAGAATTCTTATTTATTTTATGGCGCATTTGACAGAAAATCCACAAAAATAAAGCAAAATCGATTTGTGAGCATATAAAGTGAACAATTTGCCGTAACGAAAGCGCAATTGTGTGGGTCTGTGTGGGTATATCAGCGCTGTGTATCCAGCAGCGATGTGTCAGCTAATCTCGATGGGCAGCTGGGCATTGGAATTTATGTGGCGCACACAAATTGCCAATTGAAAAGTAAAATTCACTCGTAATCCCGACCAGCGAGCGAATTTACTTTATTTATAAACAACAACAGCAATAACAGCGCTAACGACATTTACTTTTACTTACAGCAACATACAATAACTGTGCCCTCAAACGTATGCCTTTACGTGTATGTGACTTGCTGGTCAAAGTTGTATCGTTGGACATTTGCTGCTGTCGCAAATCCCGAACCGCTTTGGCATCCTTTCGCTGGAGTTTTATTGCTTGGGATTAGCGCACGATTCATGTGAAGAAGTTTGCTTACTTTTCCACTCAATGCGCAGATAAATGCCGTGCGATTTGCAGCATCCGAAGTGGCCGCTGACCAATGACCGCTAGTTAGGCGATTTGCTGTGCTCGGTTGCCGATTCGTCAAAGGGTTGATAATTCGATTTTATTTTCACCTTTTTCCTTCTTGGTGTTCTTTGCTTTCCTTGATAAATTTGTGTTATTGCTGCTCTGCTTTGGTGGGTATCAATGTGCTTGTGTGGGTAATTGAATATTGTAATGCAATACCTTTGCACGTGCGCAGCTAATACGCTTATATGTTTTTGTTGGATTTAGCAGTTTGTGTTAATGTGGCATTATCCTTGACACCTTAGAGCTTATTTTTATATTTATGTGAAGTCCTATATCGAATTATAATAAAATGCTATTAAGTTGTAAAAAGGATAAATATGTATCTGATAGTTTAATGAAGAATCTTTGCATACCAACCATAAAGAACAGTAAAAATTATTATTGTCGCGAAAAAACGTGGCTTTTTATACCCTGTACAATGGTATATTAAGTTTACCATGTTATTTGTAACACTCAAAGGAAAATACCAGAGATCATATATAAAAGATCAGCGTGACGAGCTAAGTAACCCCACCACATACATATATATAAACATATGCAATGACTTTTTCAGTCCTCGAAACACCTTTCATAAGCACATTTTTGGATAGCCTTCAGAGTGTTGTTTTATCTCTGCGATCGACTGAAAACGGGTTCCAAGGAACAATAAAAAATGTGGTGAATACGGTCGTTGATCGAAAGCGTTTTTAATTTTAAAATCAGATGTGATGGTGGATTATCATCGTGTAAAATCCATGAATTTTCTTGGCTTAGTTTTTAGGGTTTCCTCTCCCTTTTTTTCCCTCCTTTCAGATGCTTGTTGGGTCAAGTATGTCCAAAGAGACCTGTTTACGGTACTATTTTTGAAACAAAATTCAGCTTTATCGGGTCGAGTTGAGCAAGAATGCGTTTCATACCCAACATATCAACCAAAATCATTCCAACAGACACGCGAGAGATGTCGAGCTTTCTTGCCATCTCTTTAACACTATTATTTATTGAAAAAATCTCAACGCACTACTGAGATGTACCGACTTAAGCAGCTGCTGTAAGCAAACTGCTTCACAGTTCGCTCTCATATTTGGCATAGTAATTATAGATTAACCGGAATATTTCTATGGAACGCATAAAGAAATGAGAGATGTGGTCATCAATTTTAGATAGCTTGTTGATTAATTTTGCTCAATTGTACTTAGATTAGATTTCGGTCCTGATCTTATCTCCGCGAGAAAATTATGTGAAGACCAATAAGGAAGTGGAAACACCGGTCTTTGGAATGTCAAAATCTTTAAACACTAGAGACCCTCATATGTTAACCTAGAGTGTTGAATCTATGGCAAATTTGCAACGCATTCCAGCCAATTCGCCGGTTCAATAAAGTTCAAAGGCTTTAAAGTATTTTCCTTAGTTTATCAAGTTTTATTAAGATTACAAGATTACACTTCGCCTCTTTCTAAAAAACTATAAATTTGGCGTCAGTCAAAATTTCTAATCTGCTTTATGGTATTTACAGCATCTAAATGGACCGTTCAAAAATGGTTGAAAACGTAGATAAGTAGATCTCAGGTGACCATTCAAGCTTCCTTAATACTGCAATATCTTCTAGGCGTAAGTGTCATACTTGCTACTTTTTTTAAAGAAATAATTCCGACCTCTTTTCAGGAATCTTCAGGAGTATTCCTTGTTTACAGTTTGGCCGGTCGGAACAAATTCGGAGTGCAGCACAAAACGATAATAGAAGAAAACTGTCAATATAATCTTGATTTTTGACCTGCTTTGTGGTTTTTTCGACTTCGACTCACCTACGCCATGATATTCAGCGGATTGATCATCGGTTTTCGGATTGTAAGCGTAGATCCAAGACTTATCGTCAGTAATAATACGTTTCATTCATCCTGACAGCCGGAAAGCATGGTTTCACGGACGTTAACGTGATGCTGTTTTTCGAAAAAATTTTAGCTCAATTGAACTTTCAAAATGGTTTTCGCTGATCCTTCCGATATTCCCACGAAGCCAGTAAGATTTCTGTCTGTTAGTCGTCGATTTTCAAGCACCAATTCCGTTATTTTATTGATGTATTGATCATCAGTTGATATTGATAGTTTAAAAACGAGAAATCGGATGATAACCACGCCTACTATTTTAAAAATTCACTGCTAATTACTAATTACTAATTAATTTCGCTATTCAATAACCATTAATCTAAAATGCTAATTTCCAATTGATCCCTTTGAATTATTGATATTGCCAACTAATGTATGGCGAACAATTTTATTAATTACTCAATTTGCTGTAAGTAGGTTAACGATTAGATATCTGTGTGTGTATGTGTGTGTGAGTGTATTTTACACAATTAATAGAACCACTCACTATAATCAAACTAATCAATCTGAATGTATGCAGCGCCACTAATTAAATAATCTATCAACTTTTTCATATCAACGGAGAATGACATTTATTTGACGTGTGTGTTAGACGTAATGACAAATCTGCGAATGCGATAAAACTATGCAAAGTATCAAATCATCAATGCTGCAAGCGCTCAGCCACACACACACAAGTGAACACGTATCCATATAAGTTGTTTGTGTTACAACAAACAACAACAAATAGTTATAGCACCAATTGTGGCGCTGCATTTTCGCCATATTTCAAAGCAAATTAATTTCAATTACAATAATAGCTGAAGCGGTTTGACGCAAACGCATTTGAGTGTATATTCACTTCAGTTCCACTGGCAATAACAATTAATTCTTAATTAATATAACAAATGAAGTAGCAGTGCGAAATAAATGCGTAGAAATATTCATGTTTTTAACACTATACATTATATACATACATACATTAATGAATATAGCTGTTAAGGGTTAGCATACACCACCAAACAAATTTCCGAGGTTTTAAAAATAGATTTTTTAGAGATTTAGTTTAACAGGTATAACTTACCATTTGATCAAATTTGACCCGGACCGACAAAGCATACAACATTTTCAAATTTTTATAACCGTTTTCAAAATAGATCATGTTAACGCTTAATCAAGTTTTCCAAACACTTGCTATAATCCCCCGCTGAGATGGCTATCAGTGCTTTCAGCAAATTTTCGTTTTTGGCTGTATCGGCTCATTTTGGCTATTTGCTAGATTGTTGAACAGGTTTGGCTTTACTCTCATATACACACGTCTCATCACCAGTAATGATACTTTTGAACCTTAGCTACGTTCTCAAGCATCTATTTTGCGACCTCTACTCGACGCCGATTTTGTAAATGATTCAGATCTCTTGATCGAGTCTAGCATCGGCACTCTTCATACCCAAAATACTTGTATTAATTTGTTGAGTCGACATATAAAAGATATTGAAGATTCAATTTCTTACAAACTTAAAAAAAAAAAAAACGGTTGTACTAATCTAAGAAAGAAATTTTTTTCGAAGTACCTGATGTTAGACACCGACCGAACCTAGCTTTTCGTAATTATTCTTTTTATTTTTTCTTATGTTGCTACTTTCCATATATTATGTTCTGACCGACAAGACATAATGTATAATGGAAGCTTCTAGGAGGGTCTTGAGCGTTTGGATTGTGGTGAAGCCGGCCCCTAAGGGAAGCGTAAAGCTCTTAATATTTTATTTCAGAATCATATTTTCTTGTTTACTTACCAATTGGAAATCTCTATGAATACTTTGCGGCCAAATAAGTTCGTCTCATAAACATATACAAATGAAATATTACATCTATGTAATGAAACCAAGTTCTAATGGAAAATAATCATATCAGATCAAGGGCTGTCATCAAAATTTTTTACGCAGGGCTTGGATCCCAATAAAATTGTTTTCTAATAATGAACGCTCGGAGCTGACAGTTACTAACCGCCTACCTCTATACATATGTAGGTTCGAGCTCTTGTCCCGGTGACTAATCAGTATGTATATGGGTCAAACCACGTCAATTGATCCACGAAAATTTCGAAAAATTATCGATTTTAAAAATTAGCAGTTCATTAGAAAGGGGACTAGACGCATACCCCTTGATATAGAAATATTTCGTCAAAGTTCTGTTTTTTTTTTGTTAAAGTTATTGAAGTCTGAAATTTAGAGCATGATAAAATTGGAAAATTATTTTCTCATAAACTATAGGAATAAATCGATGAAATTCTGTGAAGTCAAAGAAAAATGGTCGTGTTATATTATAGATATTTTTTCACGATCCATTTGTTTAAATAACAATATTTTACATAATTTTTTGTTAAACAATTGAAATTTTTAAAGTGTTCTTCACGCTAAAAAAAATTGAAAAGTATGTGACACAACGCGGAAAATATTCACCTATAATAATCTGAAAAACATTTTTTTTCATTCATACCATTCCAAAGATATTGCATTTTTTGTCCGAAAAAGAACCGACTGATGCCCTGTTGTTAACTTGACTATAAAATCATAGGCGGTGTCTAGGCAAGTAAAAAAGAAGAGAAACTATGCCCAATCAGCGAAATCAACGGCGAACCCGAATATTCATGACCGCAAAGTACTCTTTATTTGGGGAGATCAGACGTGCGTGCTTTATTGTGAGCTTCTAAAACTAGCGAAACTAAACGTGGGAGATGTTACCGACAATAACTCATCGATTGGCGCAAAACGCCCGGAATTAGCGACCAGACCCGAAGCAATAATTTTCTAAATTGAGAATGTTCGACCTCATGTTGCAAGACCGGTTAAAATTTAGTTGGAAAACAGATGCGGGGAAGATTTGACTCCCTTCTGGCTAATATTTGCTCCGATGGATGTAGAACGCTCTCACTGGAATATGGTTCACATCAAAGTGGAGTACATATTATATCAAAAATTTGCCTTGATTCATTCTTCGCCGACATGTCGGCATAGCTTCACTTGAGTAATGCTTTGAATACAACTAAAAATTATACATGATGTTCCGATAAAATATTCAAATTTTGAAAAAAAAAACGACATGGATATAATTATATTTGGTAAATTTGTAAACTGGGTAGCTCTCAATATGTGTATGTGCTCTTGTTTAATAACAAATGTTTTTATAAAATAAAAAAAGGAAAGTGATTGAAATTAATAAAAAAAATTAATTAATAAATAAAAAATAAAAACCAGCTGTGCCAACAAATTTATGAGCACACTTCGCTGGACATAAAGATCGTATCGCCCAAGCTGCGGTCGCCACCAATGAATAATGAAACATAAAAATCGATACTAATTAAAATTTATGGTAAGTATTAATTTAGAAACGCATACAACCACACAAATTTGAATGTAAATATATAAAAAAAAATTGCTTATTTATTAAGTGAGTGAAAAGCGAGTTAGCGCGCCATAATCGTAAAATACGTATTTGTTTTAGCAAAAAATACAAAAACAAAGAAATGCATTAGCGATTCGGCGTAAAATTGTTAGCGTCCATAACCGTAAAAGCGTTTGGAAATTTCATTTCGCGCAAAAGCAATTATCAAGCTGTCGCCAAGCAATGCGCAAAGCAAAAATGTCGTATTGACAAAAGGGAAAATCGAAATCCAATTCCAAAAGGCGATTTGCCAATTGAAAGAGCGAAGAAAAAAAAACAAATAAAACCGCTATTGATACAAATAATTGTTAAATTGTTTTGCAAATCCGATCAATGCGGTTGAACGATTGTGGCGGCGATCAGTTACATTTGCGGTTGTGAGCGCCAAATCCAATGCAACAATGTTTGGATGCGGCGCAACGCATTTGTATTGTTGCGCATGCGCGGCGGCGCCGGCGAAGCGTAAAATCACCGAAGAGGGAATACGGCATTTAGTGGCGCATGTGTGGCAATCCAGCATATGTCATATGTAGGTATGTGTGTACAAATGTACTTATGCGATTATGTTGCGCCAGCTTGTGTTTCGCATGTCTCTTCAATCGCATTCTCATGCCTCATTGCAGTTCGGTTGCAAGCCACTTTTGATTTACCTTTTTTTTAGTTGCAGACTAGGCGAAGATTGCAGTTGATTGTGTGACAATTTCAAAAGCGTTTTTGGGTTTTTTGGTTTTTTCATGGCATTGTTGTGAGTGAAGCGCAAGCATTTTTGAAATCGAGTCTTAAGCCGATGAGGCGCCTAGGTTTAGCTGGCGTTTGCATTTCCAATTTGGCGCATCAATTTCAATTGCCGACGGCTGCTGGATATTAAGTGCATACATATGCACATGTGTACCATATAAAAGTCAATTGTTTCACACAAGATTATTTGTAGTATGTATATAAGCATTATATAATTAAATAAGTTATATATTCGAGAGATTTTTTGGCAAACGCCCCAAAATTGCAAATAGTTCTCACCCTCCGACTATCGTGGGAAAGTGCACTGTAAAGAAGTTACGACGTCAATATTCTATCAAGTGTATGCAAACATAACCAAAAATTTGTTTGAGTGCGTCACTATTTCTCTTTTAACTAGAGAAGTTGGAACAGGAACATATATTGAAAAGAATAGGTTTCAAGTAAATATAGGAGTTGACGAAAAATAAAATATTTTTAGTAAAAACATGTTTTATAAAACGTTTTATTCACATATTTTACGAGCCAATTGATTTAACGAAATTTGCTTTGGACAAATATACGAGAATTCGCTTTAAAATTTTTTACTTCTTTTAGCTCCAATATACCCAATAGAGTAATTTCTGAATTTTTAGTCGACTTATAATCTTTGAGTATTACGAGAGTGTAAAATGTTAGGTAATATGCGAACTTACCTTTTCCTTAATTGTTACACCCAAAACAAGGTATATGTAAAGGGTGATAAATTTCGAGGTTTCCTACTTAAAAAAAATAACACAGAATCTTCAAGCTTAATGGGGAATTTTTATTATGATTCGATAGAACATTCCTTGGTATTAATTTTTTGAAATTTATCTCTTTCAAATGTTGGACGCTGCTATGTCTCTGAGGGTCCATCCCTTGAGTCCACTTTTCGATGACTCGTTCGAGCATTTCGGCGACTGCTAACTGGTGAATGACACGCCCCCACAGGAAAAAATCTAACGATGTGATGTCACGCTATTTTGGTGGCCAATCCACATACCCAAAACGTGAATTTATCTGATCATCGTAGTGTTCTGTCAATATATTCGTTCACTGATGCGATGCTTGTGAAATGGCGCCGTTTTGTTGAAACCAAACGTCGCCGAGGTCACGAGCTTTAATTTTAGGCATCAAAATAGTCGGTTAGCATGGCTGGATAACGGTCGCCATTGACGGTTACGTTCTTACTGGCATCAATTTTAAAGAAATATGGACCGATGCGTCCACAGGCCCACAAAGAAAATCAAACCGTTATGTTTTGATGTTTTGAGACTTGGATGAAATGCCAAGTCTTAAATCTCCTCAGGTTGATCATCTCCAATTTGGCTTGTTTACATGTCCATTGATCCAGAAATGTATTTTCGTATAAACGTGTTTAAGCGTATGTCTTTCCATGATGAAATGCGAAATAATACTGAGCAAAAATAACATGACTGCTTCAGAGGACTCACGTGGGATCTGTCAAAAAAAGGTTATTGAAAAAAGTACGTCTACTTGGATCACCCATTATTACGATTGCTAAACGTTAGCGATACTCATCTCTAGCTTAAAAATTCACGTCAAAGTTTGCGAAGTAAAGGTTTACTAATTCGGATATACAATAACTAGCTATTTCCAATGAAAGTTCGAGAATCATTGTAGTGATCTGACTTTTATGACTACCAGAAATTAATTTAGAAAGCAGGGGAAAGGGGTATATTCACCAAATCAATGTCAATCTTCACATGAAAGCCTACCGTTGGCCAACTGAGCCATTTTCGAAAAACGCGCTTGAAGCAAATTACAAGCATCTGCTGCAGTGACAGAAGCAACTTTACATATGTAAAATTTTCTCACTGTTGAAGAAGTTCATATTCAGTGAAAAAAATTGGATCTTCCAGCAAAATTCTGCAGAGTAGATCATTCTGATAGTCTGAAATTGCACATTTGAATTCATTAGATTACAGTGTGTGTTCAGAATTGGAGAAAATGGCCCGTCGAACACCCCGCAGCAACTTGCAGAGGCTGAAGAAATTTTTGGACCGAACAGCGTCGTTAATACCAATAGAATAGAATAGATTGCTGCTATTGATTAATGGCCGTCAGAGGGCTTGTGGGAACAAAAGGTCAACATTTCGAATAAAATTTTGTGCATCGACTATTTAGTATATGCATTATTAAATAAAACTAACTTTATTAATAAAATGTATTAGAGTTCTTATTTTATAATGACCTGGACTGCTAACAGAACTTATGGCATACATAATTAATTGATTTTAATGGAGGTTTTAGTTTTTATAATTTTTTATAATATATTTATATTTATGGGTATAAATTAGACTACATTTTTTCTACTTATCCAAAGTCTTAAAGGAACCAAAAGGTTTTGAATGAAATGAGATACATAAATTATTATCTGGCACCGATGTAAGTATTTGTGTTTTAATTTTAGTCCAGCTTTTTATATGACAACTAAAAAATAAACAAGTCGTGTTTGAACTTCAAAAAGATATTGTATTTGTTTGAATGTTTATATAAGCACTTTTTCCTGAAAATTTATTGCTAATGATCGAATTCATCTACACTACAACGAATAAGCTGTTAATTGGTCAAGACATAAGCAATTGTGACGATTCGAAATTAATGGAAAATTTTTACCAATATCTTGTTGAACAATGTTTTGCATACATTTACATGTTGTTAGCCCATTCGGTTGCCAATCGCAGCTATTTTAAGTTTTTTTCTCGCTTATGTACTTAGTATCATTATGAGCAATTTGCGTGCGCTGTTGTTGTGGCCACTGCAATTGTTATACAAGTACTTACCTTGTCGCCGCATATGTGTGTACGAGTATGCATTTGAAATTGCAACAACGCAATTTGACCGCATCTGCCAAGTCGGGTGCGCTTCTCCAGCCGCCGGGCGCTGAGACGAACGTCGCGATAGATGGACGCGTCTGACACATGCTGATGCGATGTGCGGCAGTGTGACATGTTTATTACCAAACGTGCCACATCGCATAAATAGTACGAGTACTTATGTACATGTGCTCCTACATGGACACACATACATACGTACATAGGCGCATACCTCGTGGCGACGCGACGGTGCGCGCGATGGCATATCGTACACAAATTCAATTAAAATTGACATTTCGTTGCTCGGTTGGCGCGATAGGTAGCCGCGGCGGGCAAGACGCCTATACTTATACTACATACTTGTGTACTTATGTAATATGTAAATACATGTGTAGGTCGAAGCGAACGAAGATTAATGTCGTGTATTTGCTTTTGCAATAAATCGCATGCATCTTATTATGTCTAACAATTAATTTATGCCAACAAACTTTTATAAAATAAAAATACAATTGAATAAATAACAAATACTTAATCGGCAAAGTAAACAATGAAAATACAAGCAAACATTTATGTGTATAAATTACTGACTGTTCGGGCATCGCTAGTATGTCGGATACATATATTTTTTCCATTTTTATGCAACTCTCACAAATTACATGAGTCACGTTCAAAATTAAGACATTATATGGGTTTACGAGTTTCAAAAATTGGGAAATTTTTATTGTCTTATTACATTTTACTACATCTCTAGAATATTGTCCTAACTTTTCAAGTTGATCCAATTAATAGTTTTGGAGATACAAGCTTGAGAACGTGTGCGCCCGGGCCTAGCTAGACTAAGTTCGTCGTCTTTAAACGCGTTTTTCTCGAAACTTTTAAGGTGGTTGGCGACATTTCTCGCGAACTACTCAACCGATCTTCATGAAATTTTACACAGGTCTTTTATTTCAAATTTAATTTTTTTGTAAAAATATCTGCCAAAATTCAATTTCCAGTTTATTTCCATCGTCGAAGTTCTAAGTTTTGACTCGATTAAACACATGTAATCGCTTAAGTGAACTCTGTGACAAATACACTGAAACAGTTCATAACTAAGACATTCACCAAAAAGTGTTGAGTCGACACATACAGAAGTGATGTTGAGATCCCCTGCCGTATATCTGATGTCAACATGACAATTTTCAAATCTTGTTTCTTTAACTATTTCAGTTTCATTAACAGAGGATGATGGACTACTCTCATGAGTTTTGCATGATTTCACGACCTTTAAATGCTGCTTTGTGTTCGTGATAAAATGGACTTCCCAAAAGACTTCTGCAAGATTGTCGATTTCGGAGATGCGATTCCATTGGAAACACAAAATTTCTAGCAAATTCTTTGCCCGTGTTTAAAGAACAAGTCCGGGCAATATTTGAAACCTATTGTTGGTCAAAGTTAGCTACACTTATGGCAGAATTTTGTTTGATTTAACGTAATTTTTGGTATTGGTTCCACTACAATCTGATGATTTTCTTTATCACATAAGGCGCTGACGGTTTTAGATCATCGAGTCACCAGTCAGACCGTCAGACCGTTCATTCGGTTATTTCAGACCAAATCTTCAAACCTTTTTAAGGTTATTTAATAAGAGGAATATATTATATTTTATGCAACTCTATATGTTTATCTTGGGGCGATTTGCAATTGTAATCCCATCTGAACAATTTGTTCAGAGATTATAGCATTGGCTTGGATAATAATCTGCATTTTATTTAGTTATTATAGTTAAAACAGATCGAGAAAACTACAAGAAATGTTTACAGTAAGGCATCAGGGAATAATGGAGCATCTCTTGGGCAGTTGTCCGGCATTGGCAAGACTACGCTGCAAGCGTCTGGGGTCTCCACGGCATGATACACTGGAGGTGGTATCGATTGTGAGTCTGTTAAAAATCGCATCAAGCGCAGGCATCGTAAATGATGAATACTCCTCATGGACTTAGTAACTGAACTCTATATGGTATAGCAAAGTACCAAGACTGTTCTATATGTGGCTTATTGGGCTACCAGACTAACCTAATCTAACGTATCATTTTATGTATATATACTTACGTCTTCTATATTTTGGCACGGAAATATGACAACAACAATTTCTGGTTTACTTAATTTTATACCTTTAGTAATATTGCTTCACTTTTAAATTGTTGTGATGTTTTCTCTTCTTTCGGTATTCGTTTATTTAATACATATGTATATAATATATGTATATAAATATATGTTCAGCGAATGTTGTCCGGATGGACGAAAACACTCCAGCTCTGAAAGTATTCGACGCAGTACCCGCCGGGGGAAGCAGAGGAAGAGGAAGACCTTCACTCCGTTGGAAGGACCAAGTGGAGAAGGACCTGGCTTCACTTAGAATATCTAATTGGCGCCACGTAGCGAAAAGAAGAAACGACTGGCGCGCTGTTGTTAACTCGGCTATAATCGCGTAAGCGGTGTCTACGCCAATCAAGAAGAAGAAGAAATATGTATGATTTTGCGATTTTCTTATGTAAACCTTTTCGTTGAAAATTTTGTGCTTCGATCACCTCTGCACACACACATACTCGTACAAGATACAAGCAATATGGATTAACTGCTGCTGCCATAGGTGGGATTCTACATACATACGTGCATATGTAGATGCAACATGCATATATAATAAGTTATATACGTATGTATGTATGTACCACAAATGTCTGTTTGTTAACGAATATCTCATGCACACCCGTTTACAGCCAATAATATCCCAGACAGCCGCTTAACACGCAACTTAAATCATAATTTATGCAAGCTGTGCATTATTGTTGTTGTTCAGATGCTCCGCCTTAACAAATCAGGTGCTCTCATATTCCAGCATCACTACAAATACTGAGGTGTTCGCTTTAATTGTTTGCGTTTGTTATACTTGGATGTTGCTTCCAACTGAAAATCAAAGACATTGGTTAAATTAACTATTGGTGTTGGTATATATTAAAGACTTTAACCCTCAAATACTCTATTACACACGATTTTTATTTTATTTGATTAACACGAAACCATATATAGTGAGCCGAACTTCGTGATAATCATCCGATTCTTACATCGACGACAATATGGACACATAATAGTTCTAGTAGAATCATTCGACTTAGGTCAAATCAACACCGTTTTATTCGATAACTTGTTGACATTTTTATGATAACTTGAACTAACTAGCCAATGAAAATCTCGGACAGTCGATTTTCAAAAGCTTCTCTAGAGGGAAGTGTTTCATCAGGAAATCATTCTCATACCCAGTAACAGGTGACAGGTTCGATGGATTCATATGAAGCTCCGAACAAAATTGCCGGATCTTCTGGCGAGTGCTGATCGATGTGTGTGGCCTGACACCAATCGTAAATGGGTTTGGTTCATAAGGGTTTCTTTGCATTAACTTATATAAATGATATCGATTAGTCACGATCCCGCGATTTACATTATTTTATAAAAATTTTCGGCAATTGGACTTCCACAGCGGCTGAGAAAAGAAATTACTAAAACAGCTATTGGTAAAATAATTCATTCCTTTTTACCTGGCTATATATGAAGATATCAGTTTATTTCAATTTGATGAGATTAAGGGAAAGTTAGGTTAGGTTAGAAGACTGATCAAGAAAGATCGCACGGGGAATACTATATATAGTCCTTTTTGAAGCCATAGAAGAGAATAACTCTTGTGTTTAAGCTTTTGAATTTCTTTTCCCGCCGGTTCGTTGTGATGTCTGAACCCCATAAACGCTGTTGACAATCAAGAAGGAAGCAGATGGCTTCTGGTAAGATTCCCAGCCCTACAGCATGGACATTGTATAGGGTAATGACCTGATAAAACTCCCACAACTAGGAAGAGGCTAGCCATACTGACTGAAAAAATATCACTAGATCTCTTGCGATCGATCTTGCTCCAAAAGACTTTTGGGACAGCGCGTGTACCTATTGTAGTCCAGTGCTGGCCAAGCTCCCGCGAAGCCCAGCTATTTAGTAGAAGAACACAAGAGGATACGGGAGCTCCGAAACGCTCATATTCTACTGATAGCGGTTCTAGGATGCGTTTCCTTACTAGCCCATTAGCTTTACAATTGCTTGCAGTTTCGATTCGGCTTGGCATCCTCACCAATATTCAGCAAGTCTGAAGTTTTATTTAATAAAGAGCTCCTGACAATAAAACCTTCCGCCAACCCTAACCACAATGCTTTGACGCATCCGTAAAGAAGCTCACTGCCCTCTCCACCAACTTCTTCTTACTACCCACAACTCCCACGCCGGTAGATGGCAAAAAATGAGGTGGCAAAGTTGGTTTGTTAATTTAGGAACCCAGATTCTCTGAGTTTGAAAGCAACTTTCGTAGCCATATACCATACTTTCGCACCATGTTCAAAATGGCGTTTAGTGCTATGGTTGGAATGGATCTTAGTGATGAGCGCCACCTGTTGACTGCTTTAGAGTTTCTTTGCAAGTGTGACCTTTTCTAGAGCTCTCGACCACATAAATACTCTGAAAAACATATTGGGCTTAACCATGGTGTCGTAGAACCAAAGGACCACTTTCAGTGAGGGGCCCTTCCTCTTGCCAATTTCTTCTCTACAGCAGTATACGGCAGTCGATACCTTTTTAGCTTACTCTTCGATATTCGGCTTCCATGTAAGCGTCCTATCCAGGATTTCGTTGCATCAGCGAGCTGCAGACGAATGTCTCTCTTTTACGGCAATGGTGCCATTGGGATCTTGTATCTGTACATTCTAGTAAAGGTTATTTCTCGTAAAATGTGTGTAATTGAATAGCTACTTTCCACAATTTGCCTACTCGAAGAAAGCTTACGTCAGTCTATTTAATTTATACCGATTGTTTGTTCGATTCATCACTCTCTAGAGTATCATTAATTGATATGAGAAATTGCTAGATCAGTTACTATTTAAGCTTCGGTTATGCTCTCAAAAAGATATTGAACCCATAGATAACATTTTTTATATTTCAGGAAATGGACCAGGCATAATTTGATTTTCATTCATTTCCACAATATTTGTATACCAACAAAGCAATTCATGAATGAAAACGCAAACTCCTGCGTATGGAGGAAAGTGCGTGAGCTATAATTAATTATTGTATGTTAGATATAATTAAGTACTTAGATAAAGTAATACATTGCACTGATTCCATTTTTACAAGTTATAATATACACATAGACAGAAAATGGGCATGCAACAGTTATTCGATGTTTATCAGCCGGTAAATAGACATTCCGGACGAAGTTTTTAATAAAAGCAAAAATGACACGTTAAACACAAAATATTAGAGCAATAATTATGAACATTACAACATAATGAAATACATAATAATTCATGGACAAATGCATGCCAAATAATGCTCTACACACACATATTCATATGTAAGCATGCATGTATTGTGTAACAGTTTAAGAGTGCATGTTAATGTTGCAAAGGTTGGCGCACTGACAGTTAATTGTTTTGCTAGCAACTGCTCGCCGGACATTGACAACACGAGAATGTAATTATGTTGTTGCGTCGGTGGCGCAAGCGCATTGCAATGACGTGTGAATGAGAAGGTGAATATACAAAGTTATGACCGAATACCCTGTGGGAATGCGAGAATTTGTTCACAACTACTTTCTTAGGGTTAAGTAAAAAAACAACCTTTTTTCACTCATTTTTTCTCATATAAGAAATGAAATATTTTATTAGAATTTTTTATTGTTATACACTTTTAACAAAAAAATTCTAAAATTTATGGAAAAATTTTTTTTTTACTTCGTCATTGCGACGCCGTTTCCGGTGACCTTTGGGAAGAAACATGCGCCCGTGTTGGCAGGATAACTCCTTACAGGATCATTTAAAGTGAAAAAATTCGTGGTTTAGTTAAAAACTTAACTCAGAACTTGGACGAAGGATAAAAAACTGAAAATTTAAATTTTGGCAGACATTTTTACAAAAAAATTTAAATTACAATCTAAATTTTGCGATTTTTTTTTCAAATAGTTGTGATCAAAAAAAAAAAAAAATCCTTCACTCAAGCCTTTAAGAATTGTATCTCAAAAACCTGCGTAAAATTTCATGAAGTTCGGTTGAATAGTTCTCAAGAAATCTTGCCAACCGACTTTAAGATCAAAGTTTCGAAAAAAACGCGTTTAAGGCGGTAAATTTAACCTTACTAGCCTCGAGCGCACAAGTTCTCAAGGATGTATCTGCGAAACTAATACTTAAATCAACTTGAAAACTTGGGACAATACCCTAGAATTTAATAAAACAATAAAAAAATTCAATTTTTTGAAACACGTAACCGCATGTAAGTTAAAAGGTCATTCCTATAAACTTCTAAATAGTGGATCATCAGACCCCTACAGATCGACAAAGCGCTTTGAGCCTGTCACAAATTTGTTGATGCGGATAATATAAATTTCAGCTATGTCTTCTGGTTCGCCGAAGGGGAGATTACTGTGATGCTTAAGCCTCAGTCTTGCAATGGCTAGACAATGGAGGGGAAAGTGCTTGCATGTTTCCACCTCAACCTCCTGCATACAACTTTGACATCTAGCGTTCGACAAGATTTTAAGCCTTATTGCATGAACGCCTATTGCACAGGGTCTAGTAAGAACTCCTACATTGCGACAAGATGAACTTTGCCAGGGAAAGTAGTTCAGAAGATCTTTTGGGTTCTAGTCTATGCCTCGTAGACGCACCGGAACTGACGCCTGCTAAGCGCACGTGAGGTCCAGTGCTAGAACGCAAGACGCCAATGGATCTAACTCGGTTCCATTCTGATGTGGTTGGGGTAAGGGTGGCCTTTCTGGCTAACCCATCGGCTTTGCAGTTGTCAGCGATTCCGCTGTGACCAGGCACCCAAACGTGCCTAATGCGGAAGTAGCTTGATGTTATGTATTTCTATTGAGGACAGATACTTCTTGAATATAATTGAACGCAGATTTAGCGAGCTCAGCGCAATATACATATGTAAGTCAACCAATGACTTTCCGTACTTATTTGGATATCACGTAGAGCGCAGGCTATCACTCGACGGCCTCGCAGTTTTCAAGTTCTTTAAGTACTTCGTTAACCAAGACCTAAAGAGATGGAGAAAAACACCCCATTTTGCGCTGTGTCCGTATTAAACTTTCGGAACTACCACACTCCGCTACCATCGTTCTGTCGCAAAGAAGACTACGGAGACAGTTGGAAAGTGCTACATATATGTAGATCTTTGCCAGTTAAGATTGTTCTGAAAGTGTCTTATTATGTCCGTAGTCCCAACAAGCTAGAAGGGAGATTTGTTAGAAATAAAGAGATAAACCTAGATTGTTGGAAGAAACTACAATACTTATTTTGTAATGTCCTGAAACGCACGCTGAAAACAGTAACTAACCAGAACTTTTTCTAATTTTAGAACCAATCTAGCTTTATGATTCAATTCCTATTAAATGTTTAATTATCTCTGAAGAATAACGTTCTACGATGATAGTAGGTAATAGATAAGATATATTCTAAAATTGTTGTATCATAGCTTTCCTAATGTTTTATTTTACTGGGGCTGGGGGAGTAATTATTTGAGTAAAATTATCTACAAAGTTCATTTGACAGTATGCTAAAGGTGCGAACGTTCCAAAGTATGTATGAAAAAGGTCAGCCATTAAGTATCCAACGCAAGGATGATGTCGACAAATGCACAAATTTCACCAAGAGGTTCATTTTGGCAAAACTGAGCGGAAAAACTCCAGCCCGATATCATTGATCGTGTATCGTGGGTTCAATCGCAAGGCTTACAAAGTTAAATAGCATGGAAATTTGGTGATACATCGTCAGAAATTAGTTGGAGGATTACCAAATTATAGGAAAGGGCGTCGATGCATAAAGGAAGAGTTCTCGAAAGAAGAAAAAGTTACCAATGTAGAATTAAGAAGGTTTAGAAATCTCATCTATATAAACCAAAGCAGAACAATTCAATCTACGTTTCCAGAATTTAACCGGACTTTATCCGGGCTAGAACGTTTATTTTGGTGCTCTAATCCTGCTATCGGTACGGTAAGTAATTTTTAAATCTATGATACCCTCTTTTAGTTGCTGGACCTCTCTTAGCTATAAATTATATTATATTATATACTATTCAGATATTGGCAAGGGTCCCATTTTAGCAGTCCCTGCAGGCGTTGACTACTTGTAAACTAAAACGCTCAACTGTAATTTTAGACTTTCCATTAGGGTACTAGAGCTATCGGTCGATCTTAAATATTTTTGTTTTATATGCACTCGCTTGTATATACAACAAAAATAACTACAATACAACTGAAAATTATACATATTACAATAAAAACTAAAAATAAGAAAAATCGTTAACTTCGGCTGCACCGAAGCTACTATACCCTTCACAGGTGCATTTCTTTTAGTAACTATGTGTTCAGTTTATATGAAAGCTGTATGCTATAGTAATCCGATCTGAACAATTTTTGTGGATATTACATTATTGCCCTAGAAAATAATCTGTGCCAAATTTCGTGAATATATCTTGTCAAATGCAAAAGTTTTCCATACAAGAACTTGATTCCGATCGTTCAGTTTGTATGGCAGCTATATGTTATAGTGGTCCGATATTGGCAGTTCCGACAAAGGAGCAGGAAGAGAAAATGATATTTGCAAAATTTCAAAACGATATCTTAAAAACTGAGATAGTAGTTCGTATATATACAGATAGACAGACAGACAGACGGACAGACCGACAAGACTAAATCGACTCAGCTCAACATACTGATCAAGTATATGTCTACTTTATGGGGTCTACGACGCTTCCTTCTGGTTATTACAAACTTCGCAACAAACTTAATATATCCTGTTCAGGGTATAAAAATTATATTTTTACTTATTCGTAGGAGTGTGTAGAAATATTGTAAACGCATGAAATGCAGTGGAATTTGAGGCATTCAACTATATGTATATATACAAATATATCGTGCATAAAACGATGACACTGGCTATTGTCTCTACGAGTGGACAAAGCCTCGAATCACGCGCACGGGCGCTAATGATAGTGTGGCATGAGCTGCTACTTTGGGGCATACACTTTATAGTCTGCTGGACTCGCATGCAGTTCTCTGGCTGTCAGCGACAGCGGTGACACGAAGCGACATAATTATACATATTATTTGTAATGCGAGCGCGCGATCTGCGCAGAAGCAACGACGCTCCTGAAGTCATACACTGGCTGCCGGACATTATTTAGGTGCAATAAATGCCAACCAGCGAAATGGAGGGGGTGTTTAGGCAATAAAAATACAAAAAAAAAAAAAAAATTAAATTGGTAACTCAAAGCGATCCTGCAGGATTAATTGTGTAGCGGTCAGCTTAACCGCACTCGAATAGTGGTCATGTGTGCGCCCTTACTTTGCATGCATTTTTGCCCAAAAATAAATTGTGGGTTACAATTGCAGCTTTGTCTCCTGTCTCTATAATTTCACAACACTTAATTGTATTTTAGACTTTACTCTTTTAATTGTTTGCATTTTCGTCCACATGTGTATATACATATATGTATATTTATATATATAATACAAGTATATGCACACATGTATGTACATATATAGTATATGCATGCATTTAGTTGTGCCATTCGCTGCCTTTGGCCTCACTCACGTTTTCTCGTTGAGTTTCCTCGCTTTTCTTTGCCTTCTTATTTGTTTTTGTCAGCGTTTTATTTTTGTTGTGCTGTTTAGTTTTAGCTTCTGGCCGTTTTCTGTCGTATTAAAGCAATTAAAAAAGGCCGCGTGTAGCCAAGTATGAAGATTACAACAGATAAGCGATTCACCGCGCGTACACAGTGTCCCTGCACCGATGCACAGCAATATATATAAATGTTTATATAGTAAATGTAATGCACTCGCACCCGAAAGCGTTGTGTGTGCTACCTTTGCTTTTTTCCCAAACTCACCCACACATATACATATGTTTGTGTACTTACAATTTAGCAGCTATGTGGAAGTCGCCTATTAAATTCTACATTGAATCGAAATTCTTATGTGTACTTATTGTATTTTGAGCAAGGTCATACTTAAGCTCAACATATTTTCAAGTTTTGTATGTAAACTCTGTTCGATCAAAATAATCGCTCTGAAAAACAGTGAATTGGGAACAACATCGATTTGTTTAGACCATTTAGTAAAGGTTCCGTTATTTCTCCGACGGTAGTGCCGATAAATGAGGTTTCAGAAAATAACGGGATTTTGTATATTTAAAATTTCGCGGATTTCTTCTTCTTCTTTATTGGCGTAGACACCGTTTATGCGGTACTCGGTTGTAACCGAGTTAACAACAGTGTGCAAGTCGTTCTCCCTTTCGCTTTTTAGCGACATATGAAGCTTCCAGGTGTAGCCAGGTCCCCTCCACCTGGTTTTTCCAACCGAGTGAAAGGCCTCCTCTTCCTCTGCTTCGCCCGCGGGTACTGCGTCGAATATTTTCATAGCTGGAGTGTTTGCATCATGTTGTACGACATGATCTTGCTAGCGTAGCCGCAGTCTCAGAATTCGCCGAACTATGTCAATGTCGTCGTAGATCTCGTACAGTCATCGTTCCATCGAATGCGTTGTCAATGCGTAAATGACTACAAAGCTTCCGCAGAACCTTTCCCTTGAAAACTACTAACGGCGACTTATCAGATGTGTTCATCGTCCAAGTGTCTGCACCATGTAGCACGACAGGGATCTTGACTGACTTGTAGAGTTTAGTCTTTGTTCGCCGAGAAGGGACTTTACTTCTCGAAGTAGAACCTGTTGAGAGTATTTCTTCGTTGGATTTCGGTGTTGTATATAATATGTTGTTGTCCGAATGGACGAAAACACTTCAGCTCTGAAAGTATTCGACGCTGTATCCGCCGGGGGAAGCAGAGGAAGAGGCAGACCTCCAGTCCATTGGAAGGAAAAGGTGGAGAAGGACCTGGCTACGCTTGGAATATCCAATTGGCGCCACGTAGTGAAAAGAAGAAACGACCAATTCAGAAGAAGAAGATGTGTAGTTGGTGTTAATACTGATTCTAAGGTAGACGAAATTATCTCGAATTTTGTTATAAGATATTTCGTCTTACACGTAGTCGCTACCAGACCCATTCGCTTCGCTCCCTTGATCAGTCTGGAGAAAGCAGAACTAACGGCGCGGTTGTTATAGTCAATGATATCAATATCATCGGCGTACGTCTCTTTTTCGTGCCGTCAAAAGCAGCTTTCAAATCGAGGAAGTAATGGTGTGGATTCTCTTTCACGTGTCTAATCAAATATTTGGCACATGGAGAATATCTGGTCAGTCATTTTCTAGCCCAATCATCAGGCATGCTTTCGCCCGATCAAATTTTATAAAGCAGCTGATGGATGCTGCTTATCAGTTCTTCGCCGCCGTGTTTGAATAGCTCGACCGGCAATCAATCGGGCCCCGCCGCTTTGTTATTCTTCAGACGGGGAATTACTATTCAAACTTCTTCATGGTCAAGCAATGGAACGTCCGGTCCTTAGTCATCGATTAGGTAATCTCCATCACCATCTCCTAGTGTTATGCTTTGACGGCCCTCGCCTCATCTCTTCGTAGTGTTTTCGAGCTTGTTAAGCTGATCGTACTCACGCATTTCGGTACTCTCGGTATCTATCCAATTTAATTTCACGGGTTTTGGAGACCACAATGGTAAATTTTTCTTATATATGTACATGCCCCTGAAGTACGATAAAATATTAGCTGTGTTCATTGATTAGGTTAGACATGTTGTATAAACAAATGGATCATTTGATCAGAATTTGCATCGTGAACTCTTGGCAAAAACAATACTCTAACGATGCCTCAGCGGCCATTTGCATCAGAAATAACTCCGTGTGTCTTTTTCTTATTTTCAAAAATAAAAAGAACGTTTAAGAGCCGGTGTTTTACAAGAATAGATGATATTAAAATAATTTCGCTAAAAACGGTAAAGGCTACTCCAAAAATCGAGGATAGGAAAAAGTGCAGGCGTAAATCGACAATATGAAATGAATACTATTTTGAAGGTGACAACAGAGACGAATGAATAAATATTTTTTCTAAAAAGCAAAAATTCCCGTTATTTTTCAAACACAAATCGGCAAAATGAAATTCGTATTTTGCGAAGCAAAAGTTGAATATATCCACCTTCAAAAATTTAAAAATAAATTGATTATTTAACTCTTGGTATTTTTGCACTAACTAAAAATATTTGCTTAATAAAACACTTAAACCGTATGTTAGCTTATATTAGGTCGTAGGGTTCATATAAAACCGATGGATTTCACTTAGACAGATACTCGTCCTTTGTGTTACCCGAAACTCATAAAAGTGTATCACTAGATCCTCATAGATCGATGAAGAGTTTTTAAACCGTAACTACTGAAGCTTTCACTTAATTTCTAAAGCTAACCGTATGGCGTTTTAGTGTTAGGGAAAGATTTTGTTGTCATGGTTCTGATGATATCGACCTCTCTTTGTCCCCAGCAGATGATAGCTTGAAGAAAAATTGCGATATACGCCATCACCAGTAGCCCTGCGAATTTCAAAAATAGAACGGTTTTGATACAAATCAACAGCATTTGCATATAGAAATTCGGTCAACGAGGTTTTTCGGTTAACACGTGTAGCATCCATATATCATGCTTTGCTCTGTATTCAGCAAAGTTAAAATGGCCAATCGAACATTACTTACATGACAATTTCTATTATTTTATGAATTTTCTCAACAATTGGGCTTCTAAAGTGTAACTTTTATTGGACATCAAAATTACCAGGAAGGAAACGATGAAATGAAAGGCCTTTAAAGCAAAGCTAATTATTTCAGCGAAGTTGGATTTTACTTTAAACACTGCCATCGACGTCTATCTACCGATCTACAAACTTTTTAATAACTTTTAAGTAGAAGGTGCAGTCTTTTGCTTCAGTCTTGTCAACAAATTGCTGAGTTTTGAGGAAAAAACAATGCCGCTGCAGGTCAAGTCCAAAGAATGCGATGGATGGAAACCAACTTTAAAACTTTTTCTTCTACAAAAGGCGTAAATTTGCCACGTTTTTGTTCTTCAAGGTAGTCGCAGCAGAGAGCTATTCTCGCAAATGGGAGCTTCAAATACCTAAATATTCACAAAATATTTGTCAAACCTCATCTTTGGATATCTTTGGTGTCAATCACACTTTATACACGTCCAAAGCTGTTTTTAGATTTTGTTTGTTTTAGTCAGTAAACAGTTTTTGGACGACTTTCTAAGGAGTGTTTTGCCGAATTTCTTCTACAGGAGCGCACCAGTCGATCTTCCTTTTCTTTGTTTGGTGAAAATTCGAAATTTCAAGTGGAGCCAGGTACTTCTCCACCTGGTCTTTCCAACGGAGTAGAGATCCTCCTCTTCATCTGCTTACCTCGGCGGCTACTGCGTCGAATACCCTCAGAGCTGGAGTGTTTTTAGTCTTTGTTTTTACAAAGACGACTTTACTTCTCAATTGCCTACTCAGTTCGAAGTAGCACGTATTGCCAAGAGGATCTGGGTTGGATTTCGAGGCTGACATTGTTGTTGTAGTTAATGCTGGTTCTAAGATAGACACAATTATCTACGACTTTGAAGTTATGCCTGTCAACAGCGACGTGGAAGCCAAGTCGCGAGCGCGATGACTGTTTGTTTGTTGACAAGGTATTTCACCTTGCCCTCGGGATCCCACGTGAACACTGTTTTTGCAGTCAGCTTGCACATAGTTTCCGGAACAACAACTGATTTTAGGAAATCCGTCTTATAGTGATCCACAATCTCTATTAAATCATCATATCATCGATAAGCGCTAATCATTAATGGAGCTTCATCTCAACAAATTGAATTAGGTTCATCGATGCACTGTTCCTGAATTAATTCGCGACGAAAGTCGCCAAATAAAAGGCAATCTTAGATTGTTTTAAAAAAACTTTTCAGCTCTAAATATTTTCAAAATCTTTAAAAACTTTAATTCTCGACAACCAATTAGCTACCGTTACACAACAAGTACAATCTTACATATGTACGCCGCTATTGGCGATTATTGCGCTGCAAAAATTCTCAAAACTTTTACCGTTGCAATTTACCGCGCAATGAAATTTTGAAATAATGACACTTCAGCACTCATGTACAAAAATTTACTTATACATACGAGTATATGCAGTTGCGTTGGTATGGACCTTCATTGGCCCGTAGCAAGAATGTTGGCACACTATTGAAATGAGTGTGAAACACAATCGGCCATGTTGATCTAATAAAATGTTAACAATTGCGGCAATAAGCCAGCAATTTTTCTATTTTCTACACAAGTTTTTATTACAATTATCTGCGCATAAACATATATTTGTATGTGTGGGTGTGTATGTGTGAGCACTTTCAGCGATTATGCGGCTTGTTGTGCAGACATTTGGTCATGACTCGTGCAGCGCATGGAATTAAGGGCCCCCCACAACAACAGTAAGCTGCCGCGGCTGCTGCAGCAATTACAATAAAGACAACAAAAAATAAAATAAAATGCATAATAGCAATAACAACAACAACAACAAAACCTGTCTCTTATACACATCTAGATGTGTATAAGAGACAGCACAACAACAGTAAGCTGCCGCGGCTGCTGCAGCAATTACAATAAAGACAACAAAAAATAAAATAAAATGCATAATAGCAATAACAACAACAACAACAAAACAGTATACCAAGTGAGGTAGGAGTAGAGCAAAGACTCTTTGACGACTCGCCACAACAACCGAACCGAGCGCAATGCTGACGACTTCCAAATAATCATACGCCTGACTGCTAGATTCCAGAGAATTTACAATTCTGCGAATTTAAATTGCAGAAATATTCAGTATTTGGCTTAAATAGCTGCGCGGTGCTGCGATTGGACGGAAGGGCGCTGCGCTGGGTGGGCGGTCGTTTAGCTTGTGAGCTCGTCTGTCCCATCAATGGTTTCGTTGCGTTTGTGCATGTGTGTGAGTTGGCCAAGATGGCAAATGCGATCTAAGTTGAAATGCCAGCATCGCTGCGGCAGACAGACGATCACGCCAACAACAACAATATAAATTGCAATAGAGCAGCTGCCACAATAGCAACAGCAGCAATTGCGTGGTTGCAACGTCAACGTTGCAATTGCTGATCGCAGTTGTGGCAGTGGCTAGTTGGCTTGCCTACGTTGGTACTGATAAGCCAGCTTGCAACTGTTGTTGCCGGTTTGTTTGCTTGTTTGTGCAATAGTTTGGAATTGTGGCAGTAACCAGCAGCAGGCAAGTTGCTGTACTATCTGTCGTTGTTGGGATCAAGTCTACAGGTCGTCAGGGTGGTTGCATAGTGGGCATAAGGTACCAAAATTGCAAGTTGGTGAGTTTTAATTTCTTTTTAGAGAGCTGATCTTATTTTATCAGTAGTAAGTAATAATATGTCCAACTGGAACGGGTGTATTTACCCATTTGGTTTCTAGGCTGTCAAGATCTCGACAAAACGGTTGGATGAGGACAAAACATGACATCTACTCTGAACATCAATCACATAAGGATCTGAAAGCAGGAGGGGCTTGTTCACCCTAACTGATGGAACCGATAGTTATAGTTACTTCTTCCGTTAGTCGGGTCCACGAAGTCGGAATAGATTCGCATTTATATTCGCTAAAAGAATCGGAATAGTTTTAAACTAATAGTTCTGGAATTCTCCCAATAACCGGGTCTATGAAGTTTTAAATAATCGGGTCTACGAAATCGGATTGGAAATGGATTATTATTCGATGAAAATATTTCGGGTATTCTACAAATGGTCGGGTCTACAGAATCGGAACAGGTTCGTTCCAATAATTCAGTCACAGAATTATATCATTGAAAGAATTTCGAGAGTTCTAAGTAATCGGATCTACGAAATCGGATTGGAAATGGATTAATATTCGAAGAAAATTGTTGGGGATTTCTTCAAATGATTGGGTCAACAGAAACGGAATAGTTTCGGACTAATCGTTTTAGGATTCTTCCAATAATCGCATCTGTAAAATCGCAATGGACCTGGACTAATCTTTGATCAAGATAGCTTTGGCTTACCGCTGATAGTCGGCTTTGTTAAATCTTAATGAACTTATTTTAATCGATGAAGGATTTATGGTCGATATGGCGCCGTTCGCAGCAACTTGACTGACGTATGGAACGATTGACACATTTTACGTCGAGATCATTAATTGAAAGTGTACAAAATAGAGCTTTGCTAGAGCTAAAGCTACTCGACCTTCCCAAGCGACAACCCTTCGCTCTATGGGCTCTTGATATCGTGTGATATCGCGCCGTTAGTCATTTTCCTGTGGAGATATGTGAAGTCTAAAGTCTATGCCGACATTCCCGCTTCACGGGTGTCATTCGCCAGATACCAGTCGAAATACTCGAACGAGACATCGAAAATTGGTCTCTACGGATGGACCATCTGCGGCGGTGCAACTGTCAACAATTGAAAGAGGTAATCTTCAAAACTTAAATGCCAAATAAAGTTCTTTCTGTGATTATTTTTTTTTTAATTAGCCTCGAAATGCATCAACCTTTTTTGTTAAACAAGTCTGGAAAGTCGAATAATTTTTTTCTGCCGATATCGTCAGCTAGCACAACGTTGTTTGCAATACTTGTGCTGAGAAAACGACCGCAGTAAATGGATGCGAACCTTTTAAACTCGCGTTTGTGTTTTTTCAGACCATGAGGGTCAGTTAACTCCACTCCAGTAATAATTGTACGTGGGGCAAATCGGTTGGTTGACCACTCCAGCTCCGTCTTAATTATCACTAATTTCCACAAAGGTAAAAAGTTTATTTTGCCACCGCTAGAGATTTCGTTCCCTCCCCTTTCAAAGAATTGGATTGTCACCAGGTTTGGGAAACCCACATGTGTGGGAATTTCAGCTTTGAGGTGGACAACGCAAAGACAGTGGTCACAATGGTTTGAAATATCGTCAGTCTTTGGTTGAGTTTGCATGAAAACTTGACTTTTTCGCCCACGGTGCACGAGTGAAGACGGACTGGCTGCTTGGACCATCTTCTCGTTGCTAGCCAACACGTAGAATTGCATAGCAGCTTGTTTGCAACTTGCTGTGTGCTTGTTGTTGTTGGTTTTATAGTCGCTTAGCTGTTGCAGATCGTTGTGGCACTGATCTCTGTTGGCTGTTTGTTTGTTGGATTGTCTGCTGTGTAGATGGTTAACAATTGTTGCAACTAGGCACTCGATTTCCAAGGAAACGTAGATCGCCAAGCTTTTGGTTATTCTTTTGCCTTATTTTTTATTATTTTAATTTCTTTCGACTATATTCTTTTATTTTTTAGTATTTTCGCTATAAAAGCAAAAACCAAATGAGTCTTGCGTCTGCAGCTTACACCGGAGACAACGAGGCAGACAAACGGGCTTCGAAGCCAGCGCAGCAGCTCCTTGGACATTTGAGCCGTTGAGCAGCGCCACATTCTCCAAGGCATGGACTGTGGCAAGCGCAGGCGCTCGCCGGAATTTCATAGAGACCCCAAGCAGTCTGCGCGCACCATACTACAGCAACAACTACAACAACAAAATACAAATGTTTATACCTTTTGCATGGCGATGCGAGATGCCAGGAGCCAGGAATGCCCGCATCGGATGCTAACTTGGCTAACGAAATGCGCTGAGAGTGGACGTCGCGCGGCGGAGCGACAAGCGCAATTGTCGAAAAACGCATGGCAATTGTAGTTATGAGTCTTGGGTTGCAATTTTGAGGCAGGCGCATGAAATGAATCATCGTTGGCACTTGCGGCACCGCCCCGCCATGCCACCACACTGGCAGATGATGACTGCTTTCCGGCTCCATCGGCGGTGTATTTTGGTCAACAATGTCGTCGTGCTGGCTGGCTGGCTGGTTGGGCATGCGCGTTTCGGCCACACGTTTTCACCCTTTCACATGGCAGCGCTCACTTGCTGTTTTTTTTTTGTTGTTATTATTTAATAATTTTTTATTGCGACGGTTGGCGCAGCGTTGGCTTGTCGTTTAGTTGGAATTTGGTTGCGCTGTAAACGTGGTTGTTATTCCGCCCGCGCCGCTTTAATTTCTTCTGCGGCAAATTCTTGTTGTTATTGTTTTTGTTTGACTGCGTGGCGAAAGAAAAAGAATTTATGACATTGTGGGCGCCCATAATTCACAGCGTCTATGTTTGTGGTGTTGTTGTTTATGTTGGCGTTTTGTCACAACGACCGCCTTCAGGTCAGCGGGTTAATTCGGCGTTGTGTCTCTTTGAATGAAGAGAAGACAACATGTTTGTCCTCTGTTATAAAGCGGTGTGTTATTGGAGGTGTGAGTCAATAAATTACAATATATAAATTTTGGGATATACGGCTATACAAGTATATATGTTTTAAGCAATTGTCGGAGGCAATGGGATATACATCTTAATCAAAGGATTTTGATCACCAAGGAATATCTGCATACGATCCTTAACCTTTTTTATCCCCTAAATTTCTAAAAGTCTTTCTAAATATTCCTAAAGTGGACATAATTTTAACGGGTCTCACACCAGGAGCAATTGTTGCTTTGAATTCTCGTCTCATACCAACGTTACCGTTAAGAACTAATCTTGATTTTAAGACGAGGGCATGTATGTTAGACCGGAAAGAGAACAAGCCACGTAAAAATTCGATATCTCGAGCACTCTTTCACAAATCATTTTCTAATATTCCGGTCAAGAGCCGACCAGTAGCTATGAAAGAAGCATGCATTACTAAAATTCTATGAATTCCCAATTTTGCAAGCCTGTAGTATATATTTCGTGGAATATAGTAAAGGTCGAATGGGTGCATGCTGTGTCACTTAGGACTCGCGGGCTAATATCTGAAAACGTGAGAAACATTGGAAAACCTATTCATCGTGTATACGACGAAATCGACAGAAGCATGGTGAAGAAAATCACAACCCGATGGAGCGAGCTACCTGCGTGCACAACTGCAGAAGTCATGTGCAAAACGGTATATCAGAAGTGCACAAAATTCCTATCGGCACTAGATAGAAGACACAGTAGGAACATGGTGGGAATACTGGTCTGGTGGCGACATATGCCCGCAGAATGAGGTTGACAGATCGAGAAGACTGCAGGAAATGTTTAGAGCCAAGCACCAGGAAAATAATGGAGCATCTCTTGTTCACTTCTCCTGTATTGGCAAGACTATTTTGTAAGCATCTGGCTTCCCCACAGTATGATACACTGCGGGAGGTATCGATAGTGAGGTCGAAAAGTTTGTTCAAATTCGCGTCAAGCGCAGGCATTATAAATTGTGACTACTTCTCTTGAACCTTGGAACTGAACTCCATCTGGAGTCGCCTGACCTAACCTAACCTTTGGAATAATCAAACACATATTAAAACATTTTCGAGTTTCATTTTTATATTTATTTATTCAAAAAAAAAAAAAAAATTAAATTACCATGCGTCTTTTGCAGATAAGAATCTATCCGAATCTAAAAGTAGCACGCTTATGCTTAAAAAATAGTGATTCTCAACTCCCAAGGATATTAAAATTTTTTTGTTTTTTTTTAGTATAGCAAACTTTTCGTGATAACTGCAAAAAGAAGCAGAACTTTTGCGATTTTATCCCTCAGCTTCACACTTTTATCGTAATTTTTTCGCAGAGCTTCGCGTATTAAATTATCACTTTCAACATAATTACAACAAAACATACAAATCTGTTCATAATTTACATGAAAACATTGCAACTCATGTTAACAACACGCAAGTCCACAGACACACACACACGCACGTCGCGCACGCACTGCATCCGAGAATGCAACTATGGCATCGAATTCCGCGAATGCAAATGCCCAACAAATAACTCGGATTGCCCAACGGTACACAGTGCGAAGCGATTCGCGTTTATCGCACGCCATCAATGCGTCGATGCGACCAACTGTGCGAACGCAGGATCACGGCGTCGAGTGCGAAACAGCCAACGACGATCGGCTGCACACTGACAAAAAGCAGCAGCAGCAACAACACGCGCTGGTTAGCAGTCAAGCAAATGGCAACATTTCATAATATTTACAACAAACAAGCAACTGTTGCCATTGCTTTATTGGTGTCTCTGTGCCTGCGACATTTAAACGCTGCTGCATGCAATGACAATAACAACAAAGCAACAACATTTCTTTGTTTTTTTTTTTTGGCTTTTTGCTTCGCAGTTGTTGTTACTGTACGCGGCGGCGAGCCTTCATTGGTGTTGAGTGGTGTCCGCCAATCTCGGCGATACGCAGAATTCAGGTGAAACTTGACACCTTTGCTGTAGTGTCGGCGGGTGCAGTGGGACGGGTTTTATGTGGAAGTGTGCATATATGTACTTGTAAATATGTTTGTTCATATATCATTTCAGTATAGTGGCATTTCTAAATATATTAATGTGAAGGACATTACCAAGGCTGAAGCAAAGAAACGGTAAGTTGCCAGGATTGACAAAAAAAAAAAATAATAATAATAATTTTACTCTTATAGGAGAGAGTTATATATTAATTATATAATTTTATTCTCAGCCGACTTTATATAAAAAAGGTTGAAGCTGTAAATTCGCTTAAAACTAAAATTTCTGCAAACGTGGAATCTAGTACAATTATGATTCTATAGAACTGATTACCGTTACTCATACATATGAAATATAAAAAAATATACGGGTTTCATGGAGCAAGTCGAAAATTAGGATACTAACAAAACTAAAGTTTAGCATCACCAACATAAGTTAAGCTAACCTAAAATAAACTTTTGAGTATTGTTCTCTTTATTTTCCAACAATATCAAATCGAGAGTGATATTTAAGTGTTGCGACAGGGTAAGACATGTATAGACGAAAAACTGTGATATGTGCCAAAAAACATCTTTTTCATAAAGGATTTATTGAGGATAAGGTCTAGACTGGCCCCACCTTTAAATTTGAAGATTATCTGTAGGACTTATGACAAAATAATGCAATTTTACTATACTTATACATACGCAGATCACAGTGTCGATATTTCTAGAGTTAATAATTCATTGTGGCCGAAATTCGTGAAATTCTTAGTGTGGAGAAATTTGCTAAATCTTTTAAGATTTCAAATATAATGGAAATTATATTTAAGAGGGCCTTAAATAGCAATTTAAGAAGGGCTTCGAATAATATGGGAAGCTTCAAGGGTATATGACATTTATCTCGTCTTGGTTTCAGCGTTATATATATTAGGTCCAACCGCCTATTATCAAAGAAGGTCGAAGTAAACAAAGTAAACAAATGGAGAGTTTTGATATTGACTAGACTTCCGTTCGAATGATATAGCACAGCCAGGGAAGAATATTCGTGAATGATGTTATGGTCCTTATATACATCACGATGTATGTAAGGTATTGGTCCAAATAAACATTTTTCAGTAGCAGTGATCATTTTCGATTATTATTATGCTCTTGCAATCAGTTCCTACAGAGTCTAATAGTTTTCTTCACCTAACGGTTGTACGTATCACCTAAAATTAAGCGAGGTATACAGTTATGTGTATATAAATGATCAGGATGATGAAAAAAGTTGAAATCCGGTTGACTGTTTGTCTATCCGTTCGTCGCCCTTCCCTCTAAGAAGTTTAATGTACATATATCCTAAACCACTTTAGCTACAACAACCAAATTTACTGACTACAAATCTCATAAGAACTTCTGCCAACAGTGTGAAATGTATAAAATCGAAGGATAACCCCGCTCACTCCCCATATAACGGTAATGTGTAGGCAAAATGGGTGGAATTGGTTCAATACTCCCCTGAGTCCCCAAGTACGTTATATACAGATTTTCGAACTTCCTGATGGCTTTATGCTGGATATATCGGCCAATATTTGAGTTATCTCAATGAAAATTTCAGAACGTAATTCACTCATAACAGTATATTATTCTGCCTAAAATGTAAACAATTAGACGAAAACTTTACCTATCCCCCATATAGCCATTACCAGGATTTTCGAACATCCGGCAGATTTTGTATAATGACTATGTATAATGATTTTGGTTTTTCTAAGAAATCGAATATAACAAGTCGAATATATATACGTAGGTCAGTATATAGTTTATATGGTATATGCATACATATAATTGTTTAGATTCCGATCCTCTGATTGACGTTTTACATCGCAAGGTCTGGTTTTGATTCCTGCAAATTGCAAGAGTATAAAATGTTCGGTTGCACCCAAACTTAGCTCTTTCTTACTTGTTATTTTATTGATTCGTTCACATTAATGTTGTCGTCTTCAAAATATATACAATTCGCTATAATGCGCTTATATACATATGTATATTAGCGCTTCTTCTCAAGCATAGTTTGTGGATTAAGCTTTTTCATGGATTTCATCTGCTTTGTACTATAGTACATAAACTGCCCTTTAAGGTTCTACTTATGTTTGAAAATAGGAAAAGGTCATATGTAAGCATGTCTGGTGAATATGGAAGGTGGAGCATCGTTGTAGTATAACAAACGAAAATCAGCAATCTCATTAAAACCTTAGCGGCAGCTAAAGACAAAGTAATCAAGAAGTACAACTAAAATACCAGAATTAAAAAAAAATTACAATTGGAGTTACTGGACTAGCCAAACTTTAATTTCATGTTTTGTTGTTGTTTTTTTTTTAACACACCTCGTACTTTTTATTTGATGATACGAGGTATTTCATCAAACCACTTGAAAAATTTGTTTTGTCTATATTTTGACAAGTCCATGGAAGAAGTTTCATCGAATTTCTAGAAAAGAGAACAACTATTAGCAAAGATTGTTGAACTAACTTCCTATCCGAAGAAGAAGAAAATAATAATAATTTTTTTTTGGTTTGTTTTTTTACGTGGCGGGTACCAAACCCAGCGCACAACCCTATATAGGGGATATTTCGCCTTCAAACGGATGTTCTTAGGCTACCCAGAGGATACTTCGTCAAAGACCGGAAGTCATGAGCTGCTTGAATCATATGTAAAAGAATCGTTTCTGGTCACTCCCAAGTGAATGGCGATCAGAGAACTTTCCTCACTTGCGTGAACTTCTACACATGACCCCATCCCCCATAATAATAATCTTCAAGATAATGCGCTGTGGCTCAAATCAATAAAAATTATGGTAAACTTTAATGATTTGGAATTGCAAATGCTTATTGTTGTTGTAATCCGCACCTAATCCCCGTTATGATAGTAAGGACTAGATAAGTTGCGGTTGACATCTTCCAACGATATGCCCAGGAAACGTGCTGTTTCGACGGGGTTGCACCATATGGAGAGGAGTGTCAGATGTGTGGGGTTAGCTGGGCATGCAAAGAGATGGGAGCTCGTTGCACGCTGAACATATGTTTCATATGTTAGGGTCAATTCTGGATAAGTAGGATTTTAATCTGCTACAGTATCCAGAACAGTGCTGCGCAAGGGTCACCCTCGATTCTCGCGTCAACTCGAGCTCTTCGTCTGCAATGGGTGGTGGCTTGACTTCAAGTACGCCATTCACTGAGAGAGAGTCGGTGTAGGTGGTAATTTGTCCACTGTGAATGGCGCTCAGTGCATGTCTGATCCTTGTTGCGTCCGAGGTTTAGTCAGTGTATTTTATGTCGTCGACGTAGTTGAGGCATGACCTTTTGTTGCTCCTAGGCTAGCGTAACTGCACAAACTGCTTGGGGAGGAGTTCACAATGCTCCTTAACTGGGAGCATACCGGTCTCACTGTGCAGGTGTTCGATGGGAGGCATCAAAGAGCAACCCGTTATATTCCGGAGTGCAGTGTTCTAACATGTTTGTAGCTTCCTCGTCTGTATTTCATTGCATCGATATTGGTGCGGCGTTGTTAAGGGCCGGCCGGGCGATTGCCTTGTATGTTACCAACAACGTTTCTTTGTTTTTTCCCCATGTGCTGCCGGATAGTGTCATAGAGTTTTTGTTGGGTGTCTGTACTTTGCCAATAATCGCGGTCGTGGGAGGAGATCAGGCTATCGAATGTCACACTTAAAATCTTAAGGATATTGACAGTCGGAATTTTAACGCCATCAACAGCTGTGGATTTAGTGGAGGAGAGTGTTAGGCTCTGTTCAGCAATGAAGCGAGAAAGGTCGGAGAGATAGCCGTTTAAGTTTGATCACATGTAATCGATTCCATTGGCCGACATCATTATCGTGCAATCAGCAGCATGCGAGGTGATAGAAATTCTCTCTTGTGCTTCTGCGTTTATTGTACTATATATTGATTAATAAGTCGAATATTACGAAAAAATTGATGATTCTTTAAAATTATTCGAATTTTTCAGCTAGTCTGGACTTTATTCTGTATCTCTATTCGAAATTCGGATCTATCTAGGCGGAATACATAATAACATTTTTCGTGTTTGCTTTCTACAACTCAAAAGCTAATGTATATTTTATTCGAAAATTGGATTGAATATACGATCATAGAGTTACCAAATACAAAATTCGAATTCGAACAATTTTTTTTCCTCTTATTTTGGTTTTTGTCTGTATTTGCTATATTTATTTCAAATTTTAATGAGTTGCTCAAATTTCAATTTACTTATGACATCTTGGCCTGCAATGAAAATGTTTATTTGGTAATGAGAGATATATACATAAGTTAATAGATAACAGCTGGTACATATATATTCTCTGTAGATATATAAACTCCATTGCAATTCCAATTTGTTTATCATTTTGCAATCGCTTTGATATTTGTAATTAGTCGATGGCTTTTATTCCAACCGATGGCACCGAAATGCATTTGCATGCAACCGAATTATTTATTGGCATTAGTATTAGTGCGAGTGTGCTTGCGTTTGCATGTTTGTGTTATTATTAATTTCCTAATGTGAATTAATGTAAAACAAATACCAGCACAAATGGAGAAAACCGCAATGGAAGCTACACAGCGGGCCGAAGGGGGGAATGGTGGGGAACAGGACGATAACGGCCTTAGAGGTGTGTGTGGATAAAACGCTGTCAATGCATTAGTCGAACAAAAGCAGAGATAGGCAATCGAGAGTAAATACGCACACAAAATGCATTAGCATTTAAATAGATGTGTATGTGTGCATGTATGTATGTAATTATGTAGGAGTGTTGTGTTTATGTGTATGTGCTGCTTTGTTTACCAACCAGCACACAGACACCTGTTTCATTATCCCACCACATTAATTTTATAATGGCTTTCAGTGAATCCAGCGAGGACATTCGCTCACACACGCACACACATACAGGAAATACTTGAAATATACACACACACACACACTTGTGCACATTCGCTTTTATTTATAAATTATTACGTAAGTATGCAAAGTTAATACACAGTTGTAAGTCTGTATTTGCCGTTATCAGCACACACACACACACACACACACTCACATACACATATCCATATACAACCATATAATGGTACACATATGTTGGTATTTGTTAATGGTTCGCCATTGTTCCTTTGGTTTGGCTCAATGTTCGCCTATTTGTTGGCAGTCCAGCAGCGATTGTCCATCGGCGATAAGCCAACAGCGCAGCCATCATTCTAATTACAATAATTCTAATTAAATTCTAATGAAATTAAATTGCCAAACGCTTGAATGCCCTCACACGCACACACACACAAACACTAGCTTCATTTATATTAGTTGCGCGTGTGTGAGTGGCTTGTCGCTTCAATGTTTGCTTTGCTAGTTGGTTATTAACGCAATAATGTAGCTAAATATAAAGTAATGTGTTTGCATTTATTTTAATTTTATTTTTCATTTTAATTTTTACTTGTAATTGTGTTTTGTTTGCACAGCTATTAATTAACGAAATTGCATTTCAGCTACATATGGATGTTTAGAATAATTACATAACTCCACACAGCACGAATGTATCTCATATGTTGGCTGTCACAATTTCATGCAGCATTTTTCATAATTTTCCGCTTCATTCGCATTGAAGTGAAATATCAAATCTTAGTTGTGGAATCGCATTTAGCATGCAGCCCCTGCAAGGTCATTTCAAAAATTAATTAAATTCTCAATTAAAAATGAAAAAAAAATACAAAATCCTGAGGGAAGTAAATGTATGAGAACCCAAGGTATAGAATAGCGTGGTGCTATTAAATTCGAGTCAAGGTAAAGTGGTAAAGTGAAACTAAGTGAATGGACCTTTCACATAAAAAAACATAAAACCACAAGTAAAGAAGAACTCAGTTCTGGTGTAACCGAAAATTTCTACTTTTACAGCTTTGAAGGATCAAAATCTTCATTTGAAAAAATGTCTGGAAAGAAATAAAAATTCATTAATTGACAAAATTGTGGATGTATAATAATCCAATTTGTATTTTATTAACTTATACATTGGGGCAAAAAAGTACCCGGAAATTGTAAATACAACACCAATATTTAGTTTGTCGCCTTCAAAATCCCCAGCAGATGTAATACACTTATGCCAACGATTTTTCCAGTCCTCGAACCCTTTTTTGGAATGGTCTTCAACTCCTTCAGCTTATTTCGTTCTATCTCTTCGATTGACTGAAAACGTGTTCCACGCAGCGGCAATTTCAGTTTTTCGAACAAGAAAAAATCACACGGAGCCAAATCTGGTGAATACAGTTATTGGTCGCTGGTACTCATTGCGTTTTTGGATTTAAATTCAGTTACATTCGTGGCTCGATGCGATGCATTATCATAGTGTAAAATGCATCAATTGTTCTGCCACAATTCCGACTGTTTTAACGCAACTGCCAAATAGAACTCCTTATCGTCCATCTGTCCCTCCGGTACATATTCATGATGCACCAAACCACGAATTCGTTAGATCAGAAATGCACAAAGAGACTGTACTCTTTTCGAAAAAAAAAACTTCAGCTTTAGGGAGACGAGTCGAACAAGATCGCGTTTCATACCCAAAATATTAACCAAAATTAATTGAAGGGCTTGCGAGAGCTGTCGAGCTCTCTTCCCTTCTTTTTAACATTTGCCCGCCGATTTTCAAGGTACCATATCCTTAAATTTTTTAATATTTCCGTCAGTTCAAGATGTCAAAGGTCGTCCAGAACGAGGTATGTCTTCAAAGAACTCTGGACCGTTTTTGAAGTCCTTTGTTCCATATTTTTGTACATTGTAAAAGCCGCAACGTACTGCTGAGGTGTACCGACTTAAGCAGCTGCTGCAAGCAAATAGGTTCATAGATCGCGCTCCTATTTGGCATAGTAATTAAGGAAGTCTTACCAAATAAGTAAAATACAATATTTTGAAATATAATTTATCCCGGGAATTTAATTACAATTTCGAGATGCTTTTTGGTCACAATATATATCCCTATATCTATAAAAACATTATACGTGGTACATACATGTGTATAAGGGAGTCGGTGTAATTCGTAATCAATTTTACCTGTTTTCAGCGTTATAGTTTAATATATTAAATATTATATGTTCGGTTAATTTTACGAATAAAATGTAAATGTACATACATTACAAAGCAATTGGCAAATTTAGAAATCGTATTTTAGTTATATGGAAGATAAGGGTAGTATTGAGCGGATTTTATCTATTATTAACAGAAAAAAGTGATCTGAATTTCATTAAGATAGTCACAAACTAACATATGTATGTATATGTATATAAGGAGTAAAGTGAGCTGGATGCTTGAAAAAACCCCCATTATTTATATGTGGGCTAGAACAAGATTGCACCCAATTTTATTCATTTTATGCACAAAAATGTATTGCTATTGGAAAAACACGATATCAAAACTAATTTGAGCTGACTGTCATATTGGCCAATACATGAGGCTTAAAGTCAAATAGAAGTTCGAAAATCTTTATGTTGGTAATATGGGAGCAAATAGAAGCAGTATTTTGAAATTGGTCGAGTAGGTCGTGAGATATGCGATTTCATAATTATAACACTGTGGTGTTTCTACCTTAATTTTTTGCGTATGCTCAGTTGATCGATCAATACGAAATTATGATCTTTTGTTACGTTATCTTCTCAAAAATCGTCGCAAGTTTTGTCAGTCGTTATCGAAGGCGAATAATCTTCATATATTTCTGTCACGATTTCACTTTCTCGAGTTAATAAAATAAATATTTATCTGTTTAAAACGAAAACTTAGAGTCCGATTCAGCTTAATGTTTTTGAGGCTGGATTGGGCTTCGAATCACGATCTACTTAAAAGATGACAGCAAAAATGTGATGTTCTAAGAAAGCAACAAAAAAAAAAAAAAAGCCCATTGCTGGAATAAAATTTAACGGATAGGCAGAGCTAATTACCAAAAACTGAAACTGTATGAGGTTGATGTTGAATAGAATTGGTAGTTTTAGGGAACCCAAGCAAATTTGTGGCAGGCTCAATGCCTGTGTTGCTATGCGATGGGCGTTTTGATTCATTTCAGAACTAACTGGCATTTGTATAGTATGTTTCTAGTTGCCTAAGTATCACTGCGATTATCTAACCTAATCTATTGTACACAAAAAAAAGTTAGAAGGTTTTATTTCGTATTCAAAGAGGGTCAAATATATGTTGACCACGGATCACGCCCATGACAGCCATCAACATCAACTGATGATCACCACGTCAATAAAATAAAGGAATTGGTGCTTGACAACAGTCAGAGATTTTACTGTCACCGTTGGAATATCGAAAGGATCGGCAAAAATCATTTGAAAGATCGTTTTGACCTAAGAAAAGTGAAAGTAAGATTGATTTCAAAATCAATAAATTTTTTCAAAAAACAAAAAAAAAAAAAAATGCTTTCCGCTTACCAGGTTGTCATAAAGCGAATTATTACTGGCGATGAGTCTTGAATTTATGCTTACCACTCGGAAACAAACGAATATAGTGACAAAGGAGAGTCGAATCCGAAAAAACCACGTCAATGCAGGTCAAAAATCAAAGTTATGTTGACAGTATTCTTCGATTAACGAAATGTGGAGCTCTTTGAATTTCCTTCCGACTCAACAAACTGTCAACAACAAATACTATTTAAGTTCTATGCGTCGTTTGCACGAAGTTATTACCAACAAGTAAAGAAAGGCTAAGTTCGGGTGTCACCGAACATTTCGTACTATCGCATCAAAGACCGCATTTGTGTAAAGTTTTATTCCGCTATCATCATTGGTTCCTAATGAATATATTATACAGAGAAGACATCAGATGGAATTCAAAATAGCGTTATATTGGAAGAAGGCGTGGTTGTGAACCGATTTCACCCATATTTGGTACAAGTCATCAGGGTGTTAAGAAACTATTATGTACCGAATTTCATTGAAATGGGTTGAGTACTTCCTGAGATATGGTTTTTGGTCCATAAGTGGGCGACGCCACGCCCATTTTCAATTTTTGAAAAAGGCCTGGATGCAGCTTCCTTCTGACATTTCTTCCGTAAAATTTAGTGTTTCTGACGTTTTTTGTTAGTCGGTTAACGCACTTTTAGTGATTTCTAACATAACCTTTGTATGGGAGGTGGGCGTGGTTATTATCCGATTTCTTCCTTTTTCTAACTGTATATGGAAATGCCTGAAGGAAGCGACTCTGTAGAGTTTGGTTGACATAGCTATAGTAGTTTCCGAGGTATGTACAAAAAAGTTARTAGGGGGCGGACCACGCCCACTTTTCCAAAAAAATTACGTCCAAATATGCCCCTCCCTAATGCGATCCTTTGTGCCAACTTTAATTCACTTTAATATCATTATTTATGGCTTAGTTATGACACTTTATAGGTTTTCGCCATTTTGTGGGCGTGGCAGTGGGCCGATTTTGCCCATCTTCGAACTTAACATTCCTATGGAGCCAAGAAATATGTGTACCAAGTTTCATCATGATATCTCAATTTTTACTCAAGTTACAGCTTGCACGGACAGACGGACAGACGGACGGACGGACAGACAGACATCCGGATTTCAACTCTACTCGTCACCCTGATCACTTTGGTATATATAACCCTATATCTGACTCTTTTAGTTTTAGGACTTACAAACAACCGTTATGTGAACAAAACTATAATACTCTCTTTAGCAACTTTGTTGCGAGAGTATAAAAAGTGGTCGGAATTATGGGCCGACAACTCTTTGTTTCTGCACCACGATAATGCAACGTCGCATACGGCATTGATTTTATGTGAGTTTTGCCCAAAATTTTCAACCAATATCTTGCCGTCATCAACGTATTTGCCTGATTTAGATCCCTATAACTTCTGGCTATTCATCAAACTTAAACGGCCGCTCCGGGAAACCCGTTTTGAATCTATTGAAGAATGATGCTCCGCGCATTGAGGGCTATTCCGGAAATTGACTTTAAAAACTGTTTCGAGGATTGGAGAAAACGTTTGCACAAGTTTTTTGTGTATTATATTTTTTTATATTTGGTAGAATAAATTATGAATTATAAAATTATGCTGAAAGTTTTATTATTTTTGGTCCATTATCTCAGTTTCATCATACAATGATTTTTCTTTACTTTCAATAAGTATTTACAAAGGCTTAAAATATTTTTGAAATTTAATACTAAAGATAAGTTTTATAACGTTATTGGTCCGATTAATTATTTTCGTGCACATACTTTAATTGGCAAGCCAAAAGCGCTTATGGACATATTATATTTGCATGAAGTGGGTTTAGATAGCTCAAGMGCATATAAACAAAATATTATAAAATACATATATATAAAAGCCACCACATTTTGGATATACTATATCAGTATTTTTATATGCGTACCAAAAAAATTTAACGCACAAGCAGTCGTCCGAACACAATTGTCTCGCATTTATGGCAATTTAAGCACATTTTCAGTTTAGCATTTCTAAAATTTGCAAATTGACAGCATTTACTTAGTTACTGCGTTGATATACTTGGACATAGTAGTTTGACTCTAAGCSACACACAAACTCTCCGAAGCGAAATTAATTCGATAGCACAAAGCCTGACCAAACCGGCCTCCACTCAGCTTTCAAAGCAATTGCTGTCAACAAAGTCCAAGACTGCCCGTGAGCCGCGGCACACTTCTGCAGCCCAATATAGCGACTGCGTATCAACGCTCGTATTACCGCTGTCATTGCACGGACGCARCGTCGCACAGTCGTCGATTTCGAGTTCCATAAATGCACCGCAATCTTTGCCAAAGCAGTAGTTTTTCTCTTGCGCTCCTTGCTCCAACCGCAGTGTATAGATCCTTTTTCGTTCTTTTTGGTTGGAGCTTGCTCTGCTTCGTTTGTAATGAATTCTTTGAGTTTGGCCAAAGCCAAGTGTTCTGTGATCATTTGCTATTGCGTTTTGTATGCAAAATACTAAGCATTTGGTGCATTATGCCAACAACAAATCAGGCTAACCATTTATGCGCTTGCGTTGAGCATTCTTTTGCGTTTTCCTATTTTCCGTAAACAAGCTTTAGCTTGTCATTCGTGGAATATTTAATGGAAACTATCTTTGGAGAACGCATACGGCTATTTTGTGGAGGGCGAATTTGCTATTGTTGTATTATTTACATGCTATTATTATTGGGTTATGTATTACGCGGTGCAATTACGTGTTTAACAATAAGTTTGTGTATTTGTTTGTGAAAATATTGGTGTATTGTAAGCTTATCCACAGACTTAATCACATATGGTGTGTTCATATGTATTTCTTAAATCAAGCCGCCGTCGTAAGTTAGTGGGAGTAGTGAGTGCCAGGCATTATATGGGTTATGAGTTTTACTAAAAGAAAGATATTTCCATTAAATTGTTGAGCATTTTGATGACGTCTCACCAGATATATAAAGAAAAGAAGGGAATAGTTCGATCCATTCATCTCAATCCAACGAGTTTTATAGTTACAAAAACTGTTCTTATGGTGCCAAGAGAATATTGGCTTTGAGAATTTCCACTAACTGCAACAAAATAACTGAGATGGATAAGCAGAATTGAGAATTGCCCCGTTTTGGCAGGCGCAGTCAATGTAAAACTTCACTCAATAACAAATGTTCCAATAGCGTTGAAGATTAGCCTATTGAACAAACTATACAATAGCCTGTTAGCTTGTTCTCTTACCCATATTATCCTACGATTATTTTTGTTGGATTTTGAGTTTAAAATCAAAGTAACAAAGGAATCAGTATTTTCATTTGAGCCATTTAAAATAGCAAAACGTATCTAGAATATGCAAAACAAAATTTGGTAGCATTGAATATAGCCGGCTATACCATTTTAGTAAGGTATCCACATATTATTTGGTACGAATTTAACTTTGTTCTTGCTTTTAAATGTCAGTTGCGTCGATATTCGAAAATAGCTATTATAAAATAAGTTCAAATAAAATTTTAAATTCCAAGCTTCGTGCCATAAGCATAAACACGTATGATTAGTGTAATTAAGAACAAAGTGTAATTCTTGATTACTTGCTACTCTGTCTCTTTATCAAAATCATAAGTTTGCGGTTTCTTAAAATCAAACTGTTTAACGACAACGTTTGTTGGGAGATGACAATGTATATAATACTATGGACCGGACCGACAACGAAAACATGTTTTCGTGGGAAAACTTGTGGTTCGTCCATGCAAAATCTGTCAAACGAAAGTACAGTTTTCTCTGAAAACTACTTGAAAACTTAAATTCCACTCATTATAATCGGTGACTGCTCTAGTTTAATCGATGCTTTTGGAAGACATGTTTTGCCGGCCCTAAATTGCCACTTGATATTTGTTTATATTCCACATACAAATACAGCTGTCGCTTGATATTCTCATATTAGGGGGTTTCTCTTGCTCCTACAAAATCTTGCATCGTGCATAAATTGCAGAATTTTCCCTTTGGTGCAACGACACAACAACAAATACACGCAGAAAATTAATTGCAACGGCTGTAAAATATGTCAGACCAAAACCCATGTCTATTTTCGTGCCGTCATATATCACTAGATTCTGCAATGGGCGCTCTTTTGGCCTTGCATATTTCGATATAGGATTTTTGCATTTTGTGTCATCGTGCAGTCTTGCAAGAGCAAGAGAATGCCACTTTTGATAGTAGTCAGTGAAAACTCATCGAAAACACACATTGTCGGTCCGAACGACTTAGATTCCACAACATACAAATGTGCTTTCAAAATGTTTTCAATGTCGGTCCGAACATAGAATAACAGTTCAATTAAAAAGTCCCCGCCCTGATACATAGATGGAGCTATGAATGAAATGAAATTTCGAGTCGAAGACGGCGAACGTAGTGAATGTCAAAAAAGAGGTTGCTACCAACAAAAACGTCTAATATGTCTACAAAATAACTGTGGATGACCGATACCTCGCACCCTATTGACTGAACGTGTATATCATATCATTCATGAATATTTGGGAAAGGTCTGTGTCGACGAGTTGATGATTCGGAGCTGTGTTTAGAGATATTCCAGCATAATAAGCCCGAGATTTTGGGTCGATAAATGAGTATGGATAAAATATATCTACCTTATTTCACTCCGAAGTCCAGTCGACAGTCATTCAAGTGGACTGCATACAATGAACCAGTTCTAGAACGTGGAAAATCGCAATATGCGACATACATATGCCCCTGGACTGTCTGGACCATCTATAGGAAAGGTGCCGCTATCCAATTGGTGTATGTCCTCGAAAAATACAAAGACATCAACGCAATTCACGAAATACGATGGACGAGAAACGCACGAAATATGCAACCTGAGACGTCTACTACAGCTGCCATGAGACAATGCACAAATTTGGTGTAGGATTTATGGTCGGTCAAAGGCTTCGCCACCTTGTATCCAGATTCATTCTGATGGTGGTTAGTTATAACCCGCATCAGGGCTAAGTTTAATCACATCAGTCTTATAAGCAAATGCTAAAGAGCAATTATACGAACGCTTGGAAGAAGAGTATGAATTTTTGGATCGACGGGCGGAAAATTAAGCCTTCATATCTTCGACAACGGAAAGAGGCTAATTGACTTGATCACGTTATGACAAACGGAAGGCACGTACAAGCGTACGTTCTATTCGAGGTGCTGACATCGACTCGAAAAACTACTTTGTTGCAGCTGTTCGCACACGCCTCAGTACAGCGAAATGGGTACGTCGGACGATCGAAAGCTGGACGATGAAAATCTGCAATCGCAACAAACAGCCAGGGATCACATCAAATCCAAAACAATCAACTGTCATTGCGAGGTCGTATACAGTGGGACTCCATTTCCGTCTCTGTAGTTAATACTTGGAGAGCTTGAGATACTGGCTAGCAGGAGTTTACCTCAATCAGTCAGGGGCCGGCTTCTGTAAAGATAGGAAAGGAATCCTGATAAATGACAAACAGAGGTTCTTTCGACAGTATCGTAAATAAACTGATTTGACCTTTTCAGTGCGACTTGAGACACGGTAAATCAGATCATGGGAGGTCTCTAGATAGACAGATCGACACTCATTACCGTTTTGTCCATTTTCGTTGCCGACAGCACTGATGTGTTATGTCTTATGTCTAAATTTGGTATCCCTGCGAAACGGCTATGCAGAATGACGTTGAATACAACCATCTGGTCCGTTAAAATCAGGAAGAATCTCTCCCAGCAGTTTGATACCAAAGAGGTTTTAGACAGAGTGATTCCCTCTTGTGCGTCTTTTTCAATATAATGCCGGAAAAGTAATATGTGCCGCTAAACTGAACCGCATTGGTATTTTCTACTCTAAAAATACAATGCTACTGGAGCAGGCAGATGATAGGCCTTAACAACAGAGCCCTTGAGTTAAGGACTTTGTATATTTCGGAACCTGCATAAATTCCATCAATAGTCTAAGCCTGGAGATTAAGCTCATGATAACTTATGCCAACAGGTGCTACTTTGGGATCGGTAGGCAATTAAAAAGCAGATCCGAACAAAAATTGCGCTCTCCTCTCAGTTTTGATATGTGAGTTTTATGAACGAAAAGTCAGCCCAAAACTTAAGACAATGCTCCATACAATCAAGGTAGTTCAATTTTATAAGACACCTTTTCGAGTCGATTTGTGCTTCAAAAATTTAACTGGAGCGCTCTTATTTTGACCATCTATTGTTGTATTTTCCTTGAAGCATTTGGAGTAAGATAGGTGGGATATGTCGTTTCAACTTCAAGATGAAGTTATATAACATGTAACTATTACTTTTCGCAGTCGCATAGGCGTTAGTTGAAGAAGTTCCAAAACTTTACCCAGAGGATACTTGATCAAAGACCGGAAGTCGTGAGCTGCTTGAGCCATATGTAAAAGAATAGTTTCTGAGCACTCCCAAGTGAATGGCGATCAGAGAACTTTCCTCACTTGCGTGAACTTCTACACATGACTCCATCCACCCAATTCTTTTCCTCCTTATAAACTTTTCATCAGCAAAAAAAAAAAAAAAAAAAAAAAAAAAAAAAAAAAAAAAAAAAAAAAAAAAAAAAAAAAAAAAAAAAAAAAAAAAAAAAAAAAAAAAAAAATACTATCATATCACATCATATATATCACTCACGCTTCACTATAATTTACAGACTTAATGCTTGTCGTCATAACCATCAACCAATTAGTAATTTGTAATCAAAAATCATGTAGAAATTTTACCCCAAACATTAATTATTCTCATCTACGTCATAATCTCTCGAATCATACGTATATACCAACCAACTCACAGAGTCCCACACAATTCGTTAGCTAAAAGAAATACTGATAACCATTTAAATCAATGTATTATTAATCTTTTTTGTACCCAAAGGTAAAACAAGCTACATTCTGGTGTAAAGCGTGTCAATGCTAGACTCGTACTAAAATATCTAAACCTTTTGCTTATCAGCTAATTTTGAAGATGAAAGATTTGTATTAAAATACGTTAGAATGAAGATTTTTTTTGTTAGTGCAGGTAGTTTTTGATCAGATAGTATGGAAACATTTTTACTATGTAGGGTTTCTTGCATTTTTGAACATTATTACGATGTAAGGTTTGTATTACATTTCGGGATTTATCCCCGTGATCTCCGTCGTTTGAACCATTCATACGACCGATGTTACTTGTGATGCCAAAACTTCTAGGTATGATGTAAAATATCTTCATCTAATATCGATCACAATTAATTCGCCGAGAGTATGACACCTAAAGTTTTTTAATATCAACCTGTTGAAAGTTGGAATGATCGGAATGAAAGTGGTCAAGTGAAGGTGATCCAAAATTCTCTATCAAAAGATCTCGCAGGGAAGCAAGTATTGTTTGTTTTTCAACGTTCATTTAGCTTATGTGACCGCAGTGGAAACGCGGTACTCCGACTGATAATGGCAGGATGAGAGGTGCTTTTTTCAATAGCCTTATTTTGACAGATTGTGAGTGAGTTGTGTCAAGCTGACATGTTATTTTTATATGGTATTGTTTGGCATTTCATATGAAAAGACTGACGCCTCAACAATGTTCACAAATCGTTCAACTTTATTACGAACATTCATGTTCTGTAAAGAATGTGTTTCGCGCTCTTCACTCAACTTGTGGTCAACATAATTGGCCTACTGCGCGAACTATTCTCAACACCATCATCCATCTTGTGCCCCAGCATTCGTTAATGGATAATATTTGAGCAAATATACCACGTTCAGAACGCAGTGAAGAAAATATAATAGGGGGAGCTGAAAGTGAGATATTCCTACATATCGCATCAATCAATGGATTTATTGAGAGAGCACTTTATTGAGCAGATTATTTGACGTTTGGGCCGGTCGATAGGCCACCAAAATCGTGTGATATCGGACCGTTAGACTTTTTCCTGTGAGGATATGTATAGTCTAAAGTCTATACGGACAATCCAGCTTCTGTTGAGGTCTTGGTTCGAAACATTACGCGTGTTATTCGCCAGTTGCCGGTCGAAATGCTCGAACCAGTCATCGAAAAATGGACTCAAGGCGTAGACCATCTGAGACGTAGCTGCGGCCAACATTTGAAAGAGATAATCTTCAAATAATAAATGCGACGGAATGTTCTTTCGAATGATAATAAACATTCCCCAATAAATTTTAATTTTCTGTCTTTTTTCTTTGAAAAGTATGGAACATTGAAATAGATCACCTTTTACATAAATGTTCAGCATGACGAGCTGAGTCGATTTAGCCATGTCTGTCTGTCTATCTGTCCATCTATATATGTGAACTTGACCATAGGTTTTTGAGATATCGATCAGAAATTTTGTTCTGCTGTTTTTATCGCCTAGAAGCGGCTCATTTGTCGGAACCGCTGATATCGGATGATTATAGCATATAGCTGCCTTACAAACTGTCCGATTATATTATTTTCTATATTATTTTATACTCTATATATGGGAGCTCTGACATTTTCGGTTCTTTCTGAATTCAGCTTTGCCCTTACGTAATCTTTACTATCGTATAATTAGTCCTACTCTTGCTTGTGCATGTGCATACATATATAGATATTTGTATAGTAGTAAGTAACGATTGAGTAACAATTTTGGGCGCCATGGCATGTAACACTGTATAGTTTATTATATTACATTTCGATCTAATCAGAGTAAAGACTAAAATAAATATTAAAGCAGCGCTCCTCAGCCCATGTCACAATGCCCAACGAGAAGCATTCAAAGTCACATTAAACCATGGATTTTTTTGTATTGATTTTTAATTGCTCACATATGCATTATAACTGTTTAGTAACTGTGGAAATTATTACAAGCATACATATGTACATATTTCCATTTCTGTTTACATTTGCCTGTATGTATGTATGCGCATTCTATGTAAACATGTAAAACTAACCGCAAGCAGCCACTCACATGACCCTCCCTGCTTAGACGTTCGCGATGACATTTTGTTGGGCATAATTTATTTATTACTAATTCGAAGGCTCGCGTCGCGCTACGATTGCTGCCCTTTACCTACATACATACATAAACCTATAAATATATACATAAATATCTCTTGGTATGAGTTTGGCTTTTAGGGTTGCCTTTCTCATGAAGCTTAACGGTCGCTGGTGTAGTCTTTCTGCATGTCGGCCACGCGAAGTGGTTGTGGCTTGGCTTGCCTACTACTGCCACCTTTTGCGGCCACCGTGATGGTGGCGGTTGTTACTTTTGTCATTTGTACATTAATCAATACATCGGCAATAGAATATGCATTTACATGCCAGTCTATTTAAATATACATACGTACTTAAATACATATCATTATACGTAAGTAAGTTGATATTTATATATGCAGAGAGAGACGATTTTTTGTTTTCATGTTTGTATGTACAGTATATGCGTTTGTTTTAGGCCATTGACGAACAGTAGTCGTTCCATAATTGGCTGTGGTTGATTATTGTGGGCACATGTTCTGTCATTTATTTACAAGTATATTGACATGAGGAAACAATACATGTCCTCATATATACATATAGACATGTATGCGTATGAATGTTTAGTATCGCTCGCTTAGTCCATTGGAAATTAATTTTGCTGCTCAATCATGCGGAAATTTTTCACCTAAGTTTTAGTGGTGGTAATAAAATGGAGTAAAAGTAAAATGGTCTCCCATATAACAATATTAAAGCAATGTAAATCTAGAATTTAGTCAAGTAATTCTTGAAATTTTTTAGCTTTTAGTGTCTCGCCAAAAATTTGAGTTTTTCTCCGGCAATTGGTTTCCAATAAGGGGTTATATGTGAACTAAAAATGATTTAAAAAAAAATCAACAAAAAACTGTGACACTTAACGGCCAGGCGATCGCTTTTTTACATTTACGCAACATTAACTAATTCACCCCAATGCATTTTAATAATCGGCTTTCAAAACTCTAAACTCATTTTTTGGAAATCCTCTTTTCAGATTCGGTGAGAAAGTTTTCTCCGAAAGGGTTAGAGTGTTAGAAGGAATAAGACTTTTGATAGTAATTTCCATGTTTTAAACAACTCTGCAGTTCAAAGTTACAAAACTTGACTGTTTTTCGACTTTGTCGAAAATAAAAATTTGTTACAAAAATTGACTGTTTTTCGACTTTGTCGAAAATAAACATTTTGACTAACTATTCGACCTGTGTTAATAGTTTTTACGTGCTATTAATACTTTTATTTTGTATCTTTTGTATTTGAGTTATTGTAAGCATAAAAATCTTGTTTACCTTCAGACACCTTTTCTCGAAAGCAAAATTTTTCGCATAAAGTTCAAATTTGGTTTTGGCAAATAATCTATGTTTTTATTACTAAAATTCGACATGATTTTTGAGAGAATGTTAGAAATTGCAGCTGATATTTTAAAATATTTGGCAGAAAGTCGGGAATCGACAGCTAGTATCCTGGTGTATTTTTTAGCATGATTTATTTCCTGATTTAGTTGTAAAAGCATAAATTTGGCATCTACTAGTTTTTGAGAATTGTTGGTGCTGCTATAACTTCTTCGGGGATCTTCTGGTTAAAAGAGCCGACCGACTTTACAATCCTTGAGCTAATTTCCGGCATTATTTCTTCCTTTTTACAAAAAAAAAAAAAACGGAGTAAAAGCAGACGAAACCCTGAATAGAGACTATTACTCTCAACAACAGTGGCGGATCCAGAAAAATTTTTTGGGGGGTATTTTACGAAAAGTTTTATTACTCAACGTATTTTTGATATAGCAGTTCCCTCGCGAAAATTCAGTTATTATAGGACACGTTTTGTCTTGTGCACCAAAATGGGTATAAGGATAGTTGAGTTGCGAAAAATCATATTATACTGTTGAAAAGAATGAGTTAATTATGCAACAAACATATATTTTTCTCTGAGTTTAAGGGGTGTTTTAACACGAAAGAGAGGGAAGATTTTGAGATGGAAGTTCATTATTATATAGTATCTTCCCAAAATCCTACTCTGGATCCGCCCCTGGTCTCTATTTTTGGTTTTTCAGAGCTTTTGCATATCCGAGTATTAAGAAACATGTTTCTTTGATATTTCTAGAGGGTCAGTTTGTCGATTAACTTTATAGTTTATGTAAAAATCTACATTTTTCTCGGGAATAATCTCTTCAGAAGTCCACTGTCTTTTGGTGACTTGTCCGAAATTTAGCCTGGCGCAAATCCTGGATAGCAATTAGACTGGATTTTTAGGTAACAGCAGTATTTTTCAACTTCATTAACATGACATTCCTTTTTGTAAAAATACTAAAGCTTGTATTATTAAAAATGCTATTAGAAAGCGATTGCGCTGAATTTTCTACAAGTGCCTTTGTTAGGTAGACCACATTGGATTACTCTTATAGGATTGAGAGTTTACGTCTCTGGTGCGAGTTTTAAAACAGGAAATGTTTATAGGAACTACATGATGTTTTCAAAGAATATTGTGAAGTGATTATCGCCTTCCAACAAAAATAATATTATTTGAGCGTTACGAGTATTTGTCATTTGGGTTTTCGTAGGAAACTCTTGGTTCCTTCATTACGTTAATGCATCTTATCGTATTGTACTGGTTTTACGTGACTATTTTTGCTCATGACTCGATATCGTTCCGTAACCACCGCGTTCGTTTGATTTGACTCCTAGCTATTCGAAATTGCCTCAAAAGGGCAATGCGGAACGAAGTTTTTGACAAAAATGAGGAGAATTGGTTAATTCTAATAACTTCTTGAATACCCTATCGGAAAAAAGATTATCCTGACTGTTTCGAGGACTGGGGAAAACGTAGGAAAAAGTGCGTTTTATCGGACAAGGATTACTCCGAATGGGATGAAATGAAATTTGAATGCAAAATTAAGAACTTATATTTTATACACAAATTCACCATACTCTTGGATCACATTAGTTCTACAATTCGTATTATAGGCCGTTGTTAGGATTTATACTCTGAACAGGGTATATTAAGTTTGATACAAAGTTTGTAATATTCGGAAAGAATGGTAAGACCTTATAATGCCCCATTATTTATATTCCATATAAGTGAACTGGTCTTTTAGTTTTTGAGATCTCGTTCTGGTATTTTCGTTCAGTCCTCCCCAAGAAGCTATTCATTTCTCGGAGCCGCTGACACCGGACCACCATAGCATATAGCTGCCATACAAACTGAAGGATCAAACTCAAGCCCTATTGTATGAAGAACTTGTTTTTTTTATGAGATATCTTCCGAAATTTGGTACGAATTGTTATCTAAGACAAGACAATATAACCTGAAAAAAAAATTGTTCTGGTCGGGCTATTATAACGTATAGCTACCATACAAATTGCTCAATAACTATCAACGGAGTTTCTCCTTGTTTTTAGTAGTGGAAAAAAAAAACATTTTATGATTTTTCTGCTTCTTAAAAATCTGGTTATGGTTTATGATGCCATGTAGGTTATTTTGTTGGTAAATGAAACATAAGTTTCAATAAAGTTTAATATAAGACGAAACCGGTTCTAAAGCTTTCTTTTAAAGCTATAACAAATGCACTAACTAACGAATACCATATTAAAGAGCGCCGCTAATTAGGTGATTTTAAAATGAAAATAGAAAACACAAATAGTGAAGCAATTAGTTTATGGTATGTTTTGCGCGAATTGCCGTTTCGCGGTGTCAAACTAGTAATTTGAGTATTGTAATTTAAAGCATGCAATGTAACGCCAACAACAACACGCAACGGAACGAGGAATGACAACACGAGTGCAGGCAGTGTCATTAAAATGATGGCAACAACATGGACATAGCCGGCCGGGAAAGGCCAGCATCATCGACAATTACAACAAAAATTGTATGCTCATATATTTATTATGTACATACATATGCAAAAGCATTAATTTTAGCAAACAATTTTATTGTTTTTGTGCCAAAGCGACAGCTAATTATTTCTCCAATTTGCGATTTTTCAAAATGCATTTCTCTCGTGCAACTAATACTACAGCAACAACACAATAATTGGACAATTTAGCTGATTTTTTAATTATATATTTAAAATTACTATTGACTGCCGACGAAATGGTGTTGAAGTATCAAGGGGGGGGCAGCTTAAATTGTTGTTTGCCGCTAATCAAGGCAGATAGTTGGTGCATTTTATTCAATTTTTGCTGCAACTCTAAAACCTCGTGTATATTACACGTGCTCATTGTTGAAGAAAAAAAATAAAACAGAAACGAAAAAACCAACAAAAATGAAAATAGCGACAACAACTGCACTAACAGCAGCAACAGCTGCTGCCTGCTACTCATTACCGTCAACATTTCACATATTTTTCATTTTCGACTTATGTATTTGCTTATTTACTCAGAATTAGCAAGTATTTGCCTTTATGTAGTACATTGTTGTTGTATTTGACAAATTGATTGGTCTGCTGGCATGCAAGCCTAATAAATAGTACATATTTCGAAAATACCCACTTTTAACTATTGGAATAACGACTGTTATTCCTGTGTGTGGGTGTGTGTGTGTGTGGAAGCGTGTATGTAGGGGTAGCTGTGTGTGTTTGCGTGTGGAAGCCTGTAAACAGATTTTAATAACAAGTTAGGTGCTCCGCCAACTAGAATTGCTACGTTAACAGTGATTGCAGTCAAAACGGAAACGGATATGGGCGCATTCAGTTGAATATTTAGACTGATTAGCAACGCGATACACCGACACATGCAAAGCATTTCCACAGCTGACCGAAGGTGAAGGTATAGCATTCATATATTTTTTTATATATTTCGAACAAACAATTTTTTATGAGGGGGTACAGGCATTTTTGTGGTCCAATCTGGTGTATTGGTGCAACATTTTTTATGCTTAAAGTGTTCCAAATGCATATAGCATAAAGGGTTATAACGGGGTTTTCAATAGGGACCCTACAAAAGTGGACCGATAGGTACATTTTTTCCGCTATTTTGACATTTCCCCTCAGTAAGGTTTGCCATTTTATCATGGAAAGATATACGATCCAACAACGAGTCGAATTATCACAATCGTCGTATGTTCGTGAATTGGACTGAGCAACAACGTGATAGTGATCCGGATCTTCATCGAAAAATCATCTTCAGCGATAATGCTAATTTCAGGCTGAATGGCTTCGTCAATAAACAAAATATGCATTATTGGTCAGGCAGCAAACCACATGTATTCCATGAGTTACCATTGCGTCCCGAAAAAATTACAGGTTGGTGCGGTTTATGGTCCAGCGACGGATAACTGAAAATTTTTGGCCCTAATTTAATGTTATGGACTTGAACAATATGTGGTTTCAACAAGACGGCGCACAAGCCACAGCGAATGTCACAATCGATTTATCGATTTAATGAAAATCAAGTTTGGTGAACGCGTTATCTCATGCCATGGTCCAGTCAATTAGCCGCTTTGGTCGTGCGATTTGACGCCGTTAGACTATTTTCTGTGGGGCTACGACAAGTCTTTGGTCCGTGGTGGTCCTTCAAACGAAATCGAGTTCCATGCATAATGGTACTTCACAGGATTAAAAAATTTCATCCGTTTTTGCTTTATAAAAACGTTTGATGTTGAGCCCGGAAAATACTTTTTGTAGGTTTCAAAACCCTCTGGACATTTAAGCTTTTCAAAAGTTCATTACTTAGCGAAACTTTGAAAATACCAGGAAGGTAACTTCCCGAGAAGTAATTCTGGTCCTTTGAATTCGCAGAGTAAAATAAGAAAACACGTTAACTTCAGTTGTAAGGAGGCCAGAATATATTTAACAAAAAAAAAAGTGTCTCTACAAGGACTTGATTAAGACCCTTCAGTTTGTATGACAGTGTATAATGGGCGTTTCGACAAGTGGGCAGCTTTTTGAAGAATCTCTCAAGCAGTCAGACGGACGTAACTAGTTCAATTTGGATTCCTTTTGGGGGTTACAAACTTCGCTGCATACTTAATATACCCCGTTCAAGGTATAATTAAAAAATTTATCTCCTGAGGATTCTTTTGTCGCTCATTATCGACAATTCTCCATCTTGTTGCCGCTTACTGCATTTCCATTAACGGCACCAACAACTTATATGGAATATCTGAACATATCGTAACTTTTCATTTGAAACCGAGCGTAAAATGAAAGGAAATCTCAAATTACGTTACGAACAAGTATATGAAACGGCCACCCGGCTTGGACGCAATAAGAGGCCTCGTATGAGTCTCACTCAGCTTTGGTAAAACAGAAAATCATATAATTTTTATTTAATTCCAATCTCACAATGCATAACAATAATTCGATAAATGCTTTCTAATACCTTATTGACTAGTAACGCCTCCAGTCCCTCTGTATCATTTTAACCTTTTTCAGTCGGCGTTTAAGATTTTGATCAATGATACGCCGAACTACTAATGTTTATTTATTCTTGAGCTTGTTATTATTCGAAATATTAAGGTTCTGAAATCAGATGCCCAGAGAGCATTAGAGAAAGTCGAGTAGAAAACCGTTTCGCCGTCGGTTCTGATGGTCGCTTTTCGACGACGGTCTTCACTACAATAAGATAGTGGTCCTAGTCGTTGTAAGATCCTTGGAACTTACGCACATCAAGAACACTGGAGACGTGTCTTCCATCTATCACAAAATGATCGATTTGGTTTTGACCTTTTTTATTTCTTGGATGGCGATAATGACAACCTTTACTTTTATGAGGACATTAACCAGCTGGGCATCGGCGCCTTCCCAACTAAGGAACTGGACATTCCAGGTGCATGCTCATAGTCCTTATAATGTTTGCTGTGGTCGTCAAGACCCCACGTCTTTCATTCGAGGCTGTTGTTTCTTTTCATTGGTTTCTATGTGGCGGGTCCAAGATCAGCTCGCAACCTCACTAGTCTAGGAAGTATAAAGCTTAATACAAATTTATACAGCGAGCCACTTGATTCAAGACCAACAGCCGTTCGCAGCCGCATGCAGACAGCAGATGCTGCAATTATCTTCATCGAACCCTTAAACTGAATACCTCAGAGCCTCATAGTAATCTCTTATATGACACACCTATTTCACTGTTCCTATTCACAAAAAATTGGAAGTTGGCGAATCGAACAAGCAATTGGCATGAATATGACATTCTGGCATAACCCCATTTCTTAGAAAAGCAAGCACTTATAACATTTTAATGCTATATCTTGAGACTACCATACGATTCAATTATATAACAGTGTTGTTGTTTTCATTTACCAATATTGGAAGCGTTTTAAAGAGGATAAAGTGGATTTTGCGCATCGATTCATCACTATGGATGAGATTTTTGTCCATCATAATGATCCTGAATCAAAACAGGAAACTAAAGAGTGATGTGAATCTGGTTGTTCGGCTTCGAAATCGGTTCGTATCCGGAAAATTGGCCAAGACGGTAATGTCATCAGTTTTTTGGGATGCGAGAGGAATTCTATTTGTGGATTACGTGCAAATTGGTAAAAAAATTCATCCTGAATATTACTGCAACCTTTGGAGCTGTTGAAGGAAAAAGATCGTGACAAAAGACCCGGCTTGCAGAAGAAAAAAATATTTTTTCATCAGGTCAATGCACCGTGTCAATAGAGCATTTTGACAAAGGCGCAAATCCATGAATTAAATTTTGAATTTTTGGAGCATACACCGTAGACACAAGATTTGGACTCAGCGACTTTCTCGCTGTTTCCAGAATTCAAAAAACTTATGCGTGGCAAGCGTTTTTCATCAAATGAAGAGGACATAACGGCTGTTGAAGCACAGATTGGAGCAAGTGTATTAATGTTCAGGGAGATTATATAGAATAATAAAGTGTATTTTGAGACATAAAATTGTGGTTTTCTTATCAAACAACAAAACTTATTGAACAATGTAATTTCCCACAAGAGAGTAGGTCTAAAAAGTACCGCACCAAAAATCCTTGTTAAATGGTTCCACCTAACAAAATCACTGGTAATAAAAAATAATCAAATAATCGAGCTAACCATTTCATTACTACCTTACCATACTTCTCAATATAGAACCAAGTAACGACCACATTAATTATAGTTAATACATATTTATGACTTCTCTTAACCTAACAAACTGATCTCACATAATATTATATTTGTATATTTTCAATATGATTATGCTCTAAAATAACATATTTTCGATTAAAGTGCACAACCGTTAAAACCCCTCCACCCCTCCCCTACACCTGCTGAGAGGCTCTGTCAGCACAAAATGAATACAAAGCACACAGGCATGATTTATTTACATTTTGTATGTGTGCGTGCTAAATATTTCGCTTGCAATTTGCCATTTTTGCCATTGACATAAATCAAAGGAGTTTTTATTTGGTCTAAACACGAACTTTGCCAATTTAATTAGGCGTCAGTTGTGGACTTTCGCAAAAATCACGCTGCCGTTCAGCCACTCTGCGCACTGAACAAGCACGAGTAGTTTATTTAATTTGTATTTACCACACGTTTGTGTATTGGATTCAAGAGCATTTTTCCTTAAATGCTCATTAGTGATTAGAACAGACTTTGCCGAAGGGTGGGAGCGGTAGGTATCGAGGGGTAACATTAATATATTCGAATACTCAATGCTTATAAATGATTTCGATTAATATACTTGTAAAAAGGTCATAAAGAAATTAATTGCAAACACTTACAAATACTTTTGTAAGTATTTGATTGTATATAAGCAAATATGTATGTAATTTGGGAATTAATTACTTAATAACTTAATTTTGTGTACGTTATTGACAGTATTTAATTACTTTCGTCATTACTAGTTTATCCAAGTAAATAAAAAATAAAATGTGGAATAAAATTACATAACCTCTTATGGCCATGGATAATGGCGGGCTGAATTTGAATTTGAGAGAGTTAAGATTACATTAAAATAGCACAGGCCAATTTAAGAGTCGTCGACCTGACAGAAGAATTAAATTCATATCAGTGTTTGTTAATGAATAATAAGGAATTTCGAGTGTTGATAAAAAGTGCAGCTGAAGCAAGAACTAGGCTTGATGTCGAGTTTTCGGACACTTCTCCTTCCTCTTTATTGGCGTAAACAAAGCTTACGCGATTATAGCCGAGGTCCTTCTACACTTGGTCCTTCCAACGGAGTGGAAGTCTTCCTCTTCCTCTGCTTCGCTCGGCGGGTACAGCTTCGAATACTTTCAGAGCTGGAGTGTTTTCGTCCATTCGGACAACATGACCTAGCCAGCGTAGGCGCCGTCTTTTAATTCACTGTCAATGTCGATGTCGTCGTATATTTCATATAGCTCATCGTTCCATCGAATGCGATATTCGCCATGGCCAACGCGCAAAGGATCATAAATATTTTGCTGAAGTTTTCTTTCGAAAACTCGCAACGTCGACTCATCAGTTTTTGTCATGGTCCAAGCTTCTGCACAGTGTAGCAGGACGGGAATTATGAGTGATTTATAGAGTTTGGTGTTTGTTCGTCGAGAGAGGACTTTGCCTACTCAGTCCGAAGTAGCACCGGTTTCAAGATAGACGAAATTGTTCAAAGTTATGACTATCAACAGTGACGTGAGAGCCAAGTCGCGAGTGTTTGTTTGATGACAGGAAATATTTCGTCTTGCCCTCGTTTACTGCCACACCCATTTGTTTTGCTTCCTTGTCCTTGTCTGGAGAAAGCAGAACTAACGCCGCGGGTGTTGAGGCCGATGATATTAATATCAGCAGGTTAAAGAAGTCGCACGATAGGGATTCGCCTTGTGTGAAACCTCGTTTGGTATCGAACGGCCCGGAGAGGTCTTCCCGAACCTGACGGAGCTTTAGTGTTGCTCAACTTCTATTTGCTAATTTTCATTGGGGGTATTTTTTTACGTGGCGGGTCCCAAACTCAGCGCACAACCCTATGCAGGGGATGTTTTACCTTCTCACTTTAGCCCGCCTTCAAACGGATATTCTGAGGCTACCCAGAGGATAATTGGTCAAAGACCGGAAGTCGTGAGCTGCTTGAGCCATATGTAAAGGAATTGTTTTTGGCCACTTACAAATGAATGGCGATCAGAGAACTTTTCTCACTTGCGTGAACTTCTACGCATGACTCCATCCATTTTCGTGTTTTCGGACACTGCCTCAGGAAAATTAACCATCAAGATTGGTATGCTAAGTTTAGACCTGGTGAAATGAGCACCGAAGACGACAGACTCATTGGCCGTCCAATGAGATTGTTACCGACGAAAACATCAAAAATGTCCACAAATAATTGTGGATCCAACGTAAAATCGAGATATCAAGTACCCTAAAGATATCAACTGAGCCTGTACATCACATCAATCAAGAATATTTGGCCATGAGAAAACTGCTCACGGGCTCCTTTTTGACCTAAGCCAACGACGAGTTGATGATTATTTATTTGATGTTCAAGCGTAATAAACCTGATTTTTGCGTCGCTATGTGACAATTTATGAAACATGGCTTTATCGTTTTAGTTCGAAATCTAATCGACAGTATCCGAGTGGTCTGCACACGATGAATCCGCTCCAAAGCGTGGAAAAATGCAACAGTCGGCTGGCAATATTATGATGTCTGTATTTTGGGATACACATGAACTAATGTTTATTGACTACCTTGAAAAAGGAAGGAATTTTTGTGAAAGTACATTCGATGCTATTATGTATAAAACTCTATTTCTTTTGCTTGGTCTCCGCGGGCACGCTTCCAGAAGTCCAGACGCTGTAACGATTTTCAAGCATAAAGCATTCCATGTTCGTACGAAGTTCATCATGTTGGCATGGACCATAGATTCACCAAACTTGTTTTTTAATAAATCGATCGTCCTATTTGAATCACACATTGTCTAAGTCCTTATCATCTGATTCGGGCCAAAAATATTTGGTTATAATTGAGCGGTAGCGATTCCCATTCATTGTAGGGTGTCGGTCTAGATCATCACGGCAGAAGTATGGCAGAATGACGCCGCCGGTCCATAACAGAAATGTTTTCGAACTTCCGGCTGACGCCATACATATAGCGTCAATCGTATATTTAAGCATGCAATATTGTGGTACTGTCCTAGTTCTGCATGTATCAAATAAGCACCACCATAACAAATATTTTGAATCACAATAGTGCCAGAAGGGATTGCAATGTGGATGTATAATAACCTCCCAACCAAGTTTTCGGAGCTTCTGGCGAGTTAATATCGCTATGTGCGGCCTATGGTTGTCCTGACCAAATACAATTCATCTCTTATTGCCCAAAGCTGGGTGATTGCTGGAAACGGTACACCTGTTCACAGTGCACAGTACACGCGCAGGTCCGCTTGGCTTGCGTTTTCGTTTCTTTTTCTTTCCGAAGAATAAGTGTGAACTATTTTTTCTTTGTAGATGTCCATACGTGATGTGTGCTCAAACAAAACTGAGTGAAGTAACCACATCACTGGCTGAGAAGCTTTTTTATACTATTGCAAGAGTAGTTTTCTTCACCTGACGGTTGATTGTATCACGTAACACTAATCTAGATATATTTATGTATATAGTGCTATAAAAGTGATCTCTGTAACTAAAAATCTGCCAGAAAAATACTTATTACAAAAATACCGCTGACCAGTATACAAGTGTAGGGGTAAAAACTATGTTATCCAGCCTTCCTGGGAAGCTTCTCGGTTGTCGGTACGCCGACATCGGACCATTATAGATATAGCTACAAACTGACAATCGGAAAAAAAGCTTGTATAGAAAACTTTTTTATTTAGCAATATATCTTCAAGAAACTTGACGTAAATTATTGTCTAAGTCAATTGTGCAATATCCGAAGAAATAGTTAAAATCGAACCACTTCAGCATATAACAGCCGTATAAGTTGAAATTTTAAGATCAAATTATTGTATGGAAAACTTATTTTTTTTATTCACTTTTTATTATTAACGAAATTTGAAGTGTTTTGAATTTTATTTAAAAACTAATAAAAACCAAAACTATTTTTACTATCCAGTTTTTTATGGTGTTTTTTGTTTATTGATATCCTAAGAATACAGAAAAAAAAAAATTACAAAAAAATATTAAAGATTAAAATAATTAAAGGGCGGAGAGACAGGTGTAAAAAAAAAAATGGCACATGCTGGTGACATTGCTCCTGTCTCTCCTAGTGGTCTGAAAAAAAAAATCAAAAATTCTTAATAAGTAAGTATGCTGTTATAGTCCCTATTTCAGGGAACACGGAAAAAAAAATTTTGAAAAATGGCGACTGCCTGAAAATAGAAATCATTTTTTACGCTTTTTTTTGAAATGCCTGAATTTTTTTAAAATATTAAAAATTAAGGACTAAGGATTATTTAAAGATGAAGGATAAAGCATTATATAAAGAAGGTTCACGCAAAATTTCAAATAAATCGGTTGTATAGAACTTGAGATAATGCCGGTGCCGTATGGAAAAAAGTAGTTTCGAGAAAGAGGCGTTTAAAAAAGTGAGTCTACCTACCTACCCTAGCGCGGTCACCTGCGTCACTAAAGTAACTGTAGCTCTTAAAATAATTTCAATTTTTAAAAATCCTTTGGAGGATATGTTCTTAAGGGTCTAAACTTTAAATATATAAAAAAAATTGTATTTTTCAAAATTCTAGAGTAGAATACCCCCTTATCTCCGAAAAAATTGTTCAGATCTTACTACTATATATATATAGCTATACTTAAAGCTGTCACACAAACTGCCCAACCAAAATCAAGAAAAAGCTTTTTTTACGCTTTTATGTTATAGGAAATGCAGCTGTGAAGCGCCTAAAACTTCGTTTCAACTAAAGTTAAAGTTTTCCTTGTTATATAATGTAATAATAATAAATTAGTATAATTGTAATGACAATTATTATTATTGCTATATTACGGTGTCATTTCTAGCGCTTTGCAACTTTATTACAACGCATAAATAAAGTGGACATAAACACCAATAATTTGTATTTAGAATTACACGAATATGCATTACCATCACCTGCAATAACAACAAGCCACATATATAATTGTCCACGATATTGTCGTAAGTCAATTGTCGTCTGTAATTTGTAATCATAAATCCGTAATAAAAATCCAACATTCAATGCATATTGATTGACTCAGCCGCTCATGCGCAACACACATATACAAATCGCTTACACACACACACACACACACACACCTTCTAATGATTAATTTTAATTCATGCACACTGGTTCGAAACACAGAAATGTACGTAGAGGCATTTTTATGATAATTCTGTAAAAGCAATTCGAAAGGTAAAACGTTTCTACACCTGTATTCATACATGGTTACTAACACCAACATATTTGTGCTTGGGTCTACGCTTGATGGCTACCGGGCATGTTCTTGTTAAGTCTGACCACTGTTTGCCGTCAACCAGTGCTTTTTCTGCTTTTCCCCGTTTACACCTCACACTAATCTTTCATTCGTGTTTATTTATTATTCTTATTAGTGACTCATGTTCACACGTGTGATTATTGCCATTTTATTGATACTTAATGTTATTCATTTCATTTTGTTCATTTAAGTTCTTTGCCGCTTGCAACATTGTTTAAATGTTTGCTGGAAACGTAACAAGTTAACAAGTAAGGAATGGCTATATTCGGGTGTAACCGAATATTCCATACTCTTGAAATATGCAGGATCAAAAATGGGAACATACCTACAGACAGTCAAATGTTAAAATATTTTGTACAAGAATTCAACATGCATTATTCGATGAAATCGCAAATGAATTACTATCAAATTTGTTGCATTATTACGTTATATAATAGGTCCATAGGCTCAATTAGTTTTAAAAGTATATTTTACTTAAGGCACTATGCCAGTGTGACGCATGACGGTTTTCGTGAACTTTTTTTTTAGAAAAAGTACGTGGTTGAATATTTCGAAGTTCTTTGAACGTAATAAGGTATATTTTCAGCTATATTTTAAGATTTTTCTTTTATAAAAATGTTGATAAATAACGAAGTTTTGGGCTTAATTTGGCTTAAAATGGCGTAATTTTGAAAAAATATCGGTTTTTTAGGAAAAAAATTGTCGTTTTTTAATGCCAAATTGACAATTTTCAATCAATCAAAAAGATCGTATGTCATGGTTTAGTAAATATATTCAAAAATACTCACTTTTAATTTGAAGTCGATCAGTCAATTTCTCTTTGAGTTATTATGCCAGCAATTTTGAAAAATGACGTTTCGAGAAAAACGCGTTTAAAGTTTCACTTATATATTACTAGCTGACCCCGCAGCCGTTGTCCTGCGTGAAATTATCTGTTTTGAAATGAAAAGAAAATTAAATTTATCATTTCATTTTTTTTCAATGTAACGCAGCTTGTTTAACAACATTTTTTGGTTTCTGTTCCGGTGTACAGAAAAGATGATTTTCCATTTCGGGAGCACGCCACGTATATCTGGCCGTGTGAAAAACATACAATTTCCAAATTTATGCCACACACTATGCGACTATCTTTGTGTCCTGTTGATTGTCATCTCAAATGCAATGTTCACTAGAGACGGAATACGTTTGAACTGAAATGGCCAATTGTTAGAACTCAAAGGAATTCTTAGAATCAAGCATTCTGCCCCTTGTGTTCGAAAGGTGTGTCATAATCAGTCGGGTTTCGTTACACAGTTTCAAAATTTTGTCCAAAGAATTTAGAAATTCCACTGGATAATTCTCGGCGTCGTCTTCATTGTCAAGACGATCGATCGATTTGTATGAGCGCAAGTCTCCTGGAATTTGACTTTGAATCTTCCAGTTTAAGTCAACAGCATCGCTATTTTTGGCAGCTAAAATTGCGCGTGCACTCAAGAAATCTTAGTTACGATAATTTGGCCAATGTCCGAATATTCGTGATGAGTTCATTTTTCATGAATTGATAAATGGCAGATGGAATTGATGTCAAACCACCGGAAGTATCAACCAAAATTGACCCATTTCCAATTTTTAACGAAGACGATGTAAAATATCTTCGGAAATGTCATTTTTATCCCAAAAAAAAAAAAATTAAGTTGCAAAAACTTTGGTTGTTCATTATTTGCGGGAAGTAAGGAACCAATCCTGTGATACATCTATCCTTGGACGGTAAAAGTAGGTGAAAATCCAGGCATTACGACCTCCTTATCTACACCAAATGACGTCATCTGAAAGCAAGAATATACTTCCTAATCCTGCTTAAAAACCTGCGCGATTCGTTACTGTCGTATAAAAGTAAACATTTAAAAGGTTCCTCTGGCTCGCCAAGTAATGGAATTTTAACTTCTCCACCAGAACAGCACATACCTGGAGTTTCTTCTTTCCATTTCAGTGCTTCACAATATCTGCATTTTTTTCCATTGTCTCAATGATAACCAATCGGTGATCAATATAGTCGATCAAAGGGTCATACTCAAAAGCGGTACCATTAAATGCCTCCCACGTACTCATTGAAAACGAGCGTCTTCTTTCTGCCTGCCGTTCAGCTTTTAAAAGACGTCGTCTTTGTGAGTCTTCGTCAGTCTCTGCCGCAATCAATTGCGCGTGACGCTCGGCATCTATAACGCGACGTGTCTGAGTCTGTTCCACTGTCTCAGAAACTCTTTGAGATGCGTGGCGTTCAGCATCCAGGGTCTGACGGGCCTGAGTCTGCGTAAACGTCTCAGAAGCCCTTTGAGATGCGTGGAGCTCAGCATCTAAAGTCCTACGGGCTTGAGTCTGTGTAGAAGCTCTTTGAGTCGTATAACGCTGAGAATCTAACATCTGACGTGTCTGAGTCTGCTCTTCAGATTCTTGGCTTCTAGCAACTTTTGCAGTTCGAACTCTACTAGAACTACGACTTAGATTGGATTTACGTTTGTGTGATATATCGAAAACAATAATTCAAGATTTTCCATATCGGTAGTTTTAAAAACGACAACGTAAGACAATTTTTTATAAAAACTTCGATAAAACAAACCTTTTTACTTAAAACCTGAATATCCCAACCAATCAATAACGTATTAAACCTAAACAACTACGCACCTGACAAACCTTTTATACCTAAAACCACATCCTGATGTGGGCTAAATAACACTTAACCTACACACGAATTGAGAATTAACAAATGAAAGCGACTGCAAAAATAAATAATAGTACTACGTATCTGTGTAAAAATAGAGATATGAATGATTGGTTAAGGAAATACCTACATCTTACCTTAACTACCTAATAATAAAAATCTAAGTACTATCTATTTTCTAACTAAATTTCATCAAAATCCGTTCAGCCGTTTAGGCGTGAAAGAGTAACAGACAGATAGTGTTACTTTCGCATTTATAATATTAATATAATATGGATATGTACCCAAAAACTATTCAAGATGCGACCTTCCCGATTTCACGGGATATTTAGGAAAATATAAGCTATCGAAAAAGCAAATAAAAAAAAAATTTTTTTTGAAAGTGTCACACTGGTAACCCCTTAACTTCAGACTTTCACTTATTTTCGGCATTAAACCAAAGTTTTTTCAATATTATGCGTTCAGTTAATTTTACTATATATTGACCAATATACACGGTATAAAGCCAACCGGAAGTTTTAAAATCTTTAATTAGATATACAGCTGTTGCCAGCTAATTAGAAACGCCACATAGTTTAAAGTAAATGATGTTATTTTAAAATACATCACTTATTTTTACATTTTACTCATTTTATTGAAACTTTCGTTAAACTTAAATTCAAATAGTAAAAATTTTAATTAAAAATCCTTTTTTTAAGATTTTAACAAAATAAGTGGAATAAACGATTTCAGTGCGACAGCTAATTATAAACGAAAGTATTTTAAAGCAAAAAACACTGTTAAAAAATTTAAAAAATTGCTTTCAGTTAATATTTTGTTACTTAACGCTTTTATTTTAAAATTGCTTCACATCGATTGCGAATTGGTGTTATAAGACTTTGATAGCGCACCACTATTGTCGCTTGCCATGCCGTCCTAATTTCAACAAAAAGGACATCCATATTTGTGATATTTTCCTACAGCTCTTTTTACATCATCGCAGATTTGTTTTCTTCAGTCCACTTCAAAACGTTCTTGGAATTTTCAACCAAAAACTTTTCTGTCAATATTCCCGTATGCCTTTTTTTTTTTTTTGTTGCATATTTTCCTTACAACAGGCAAATTCCTCCTTAGCCCATGTAGAAGAACGTTTTCTAGAATGTCGACGTATTTCTCTTTACTTAAAATTCCATCAATCATATGGAGCGGACCTACATCATTCTAGAAAAAATATTACTGCACCATGATTGATCTACCACCAAGCTTAACAGCGTGTAAGTTTATAGCGAGTATGAAATTCTTGAAAGATTCGTCGACGAACATACCTTCGGCCATCAGGATCTACGTGATTAATTTCGGTTACATCGCTCCAAACAATATATTGTCATTAATTCGTTGTTCAATATCAATAAGAGTTGGAAAAGTCTAAGCGTCGTTTCTACGAATTTTAGTCAGAAGTGTGTTCCTGTGTGCTGCCCTGCCGTGAAGTCCAACTTCGGTCAAACGCCGAGAAATTTTTTTTTTTTTTTTTGGATATTTGGATATTATATTCGTCTTGTGTTTTATGTAGAATGCCAGTGGAACTATTTTCTTGGGTTTCTTCGGCCAGTTGTAGTAATTCAGCGGTCGAAGTTTTTAAGATTTTTTCTCTGCGTGTAACATTGGAAATTGTTGTTTTAAAATACTGCATATGCTTACAGACATTCAAAACAAAATTTTTTGAGCATTAACCTGATTCAAAACTTCTTAATACGCCTTTCCAAACATACGAAGGTCAAAAATGTAAGTGTAAGTGTAGGGCTGGCATACAGCTCCAAGGAACGTTTCTAATTAGCTGTCAACAGCTGTTTATATAGGAGATAGGTGTAGTATTAACCCATTTTATCTATTTTTGGCATTACAACATTTTATTAACAGAAGAGTGAACTGTGAGTTTCATCAAGATACCTCACATACCATCGACAATATACCATACATACAAGTAAATGGAGTAAAGTCTGCTTTGTGTTTGAAACCGTGATATTTGGTATGAAGGGGCTAAGTCAAACCTTCCACTGATTTTATCAATTCTAAGCACAAAGATGCACCGTTAAGAGAAAAAACGTTCATTCAATTTAATTAAGATAATTTACATATTGGCCAATGTACATTGGGACAAAATGGGTGCTTTAAATTCCCCTCGTAAATGATATTTCAAAACAATGTACTTTGCTAAGTTGATAGGACTGTCTTTAATTACTGTACCAATGATATGAGAGGGGTCTGGCAACGAGTTTGTTTACGATGGCAAAAAATATCGAATAAAGAATTTGTCTCAAAAATTTTCATAAAATTTCTTATGCGGAATCTTGCGAAATTTTAAAAATGCTTACGGTGATTCAGACCTTCAAAGACGGCCGAGAGATCGTTGAAGACATGCCTTGCTCTGAACGACTTTCGACGTCTTTATCTGATGAAAATATTAAAAAGTGAGGGATGTGGTGCTTGAAAATCGCTATTGTTAAAGAGTTGGCAGGAGAGCTCGATATCTCCCCCAAATCGGTTTGAATGATTTTGGTGGATATTTTGTCTGAAAAAGCTGAATTATTTTTGTAAAGAGTACCGTAAGCAGTTCTCTTTCGACATGCTTGAATGTGCGAACTCCGATCCCACATTCATGGAGAGCCTTAAAATTGCTGATGAGACATATCTTTATGAATTTGACATGCAAGCAAGTCAACAATCATCGAAAGAAAGGGAAAAACGAGCCAAAGCAAACCACGCCAATGCCACTCAGAAATCAAGGTGACGTTCAGTTTGTTTCGACATTCGTGGTTTGGTGCATAATGAATTTGTTCCGGTCAATAAGGAGTTTTATTCGGAGGTATTGGGAGGCCTTTTCGTGAGAACATCCGTCGAAAGTGGCTGGAATTGTGAAAGAACATATCATAGATTTTTCACGTTGATGATGCATCATCACATGGAGCCACGATAGTTATCGAATTTAAAGCCAAAAACGTGACATTTTTTGTTCACCAAACTATTTCCACTCCGTGGAACCTGTTTTCAGTCGATCAAGAGATAAATCAAAATTCGCCTAAAGAGCTGAAGGTCTCCCAAAAAGTGCTTAAATTTCGTGAAAAGTGTTTCACTGACAGGAAAAATCGTTGACGTCAGTGCATTACATCTTGTGGGGATTACTTTAAAAGCGTAAAATATATATTGATGAATATTATAAAATTATGTGGCTTACATTTGCTTGCTTGCAATATTTTTCTGAGTATTGATCCACACCAATTTTTTGAGTGTAAGTCATCAATAAGAATATAATTTCTCTGTCTTTCGAAGCTAGCCTTTCTCTTTCGAAATTGAGCTTTAATTGCAATATGCAAGTTACTGAGAAAGTAAAAATATGGCACTTTCTTCGTATTTCAATGCTGTATAAAATTTGTATATAACAGATGCTATAAGAGGTCAAAGTTGGATATTCCAAAAAATAGAAAACGTATATGTATATCAAAAATACCGGAGCAACTTTGAAATTATTTGCAAATTCCAAAGAATGCCAAAAATTACTGGCTTAAAACTTCCCGGCCGACAATATGTTTTCAGGCACTGTGGAAAAGTCAAAGGAAGTTCAAAAGACAACAACTGCTGATTGAACTCAGGTCCGCTCAGAGTATGCAACTCTCTTTCAGTCTCAACATGCTCATTTCATAGTGCTATTTTATATAAAAGAAATAATATTCGCAGGAATAAGAAGTCATTCGTTTAAATTTTTCATACATGATTTTTATTATTTTTTTTGTGATTTCTTTTTCTTTGTTTCATTATTTAATTATATCTTTTAAATTACTTTACTTAAATTTTGTCACATTTTTCACCACACTTTTGCATTTGTGATTGCCATTAAATTTAATATTAATCAATAATAATAATAATAATGATTTTCACTTACACGGTATTTCACATTTCATATTTCTTGAATTACATTAAATTTTTTCTTTAATTTTTAATTTTACTCCTAAATTTAATTTAATTTTTTAATAATAGATTTTCGACTTTTTAACTATCAATATGGCCAATTACACTTATACATACATATAGCGTATTAATTACATACAAGTTTACAGTTATGTGCATAATTAATACGCACACACACTGCCTTAGAATAATGTACAGACACAGCTATTTTAGCTTTGCGCAATATTTTAATGCATACAGTTATTTAAATTAGTAAAATATTTATTTTTTTAATTGGCGGAAAATTTTCATAAGTTAATTACAACTAAAAATGCTATAAATAAATAATACTAAATTTGCAAAACATTAAATTAAAGTTGGGGATAAACAAAAATTATGTATTACTTATCAGTTTTTGTTCTGACTTAAAGGAAAAATAATTTCTATTTACAAAAATATTGTTTTTTTTTTTATTAAATTTGAAATTTTAAGAATTGTAGAAAAGTCCACCTGAATTGAAAAACAATTTGCAGTGCCTTTCTATACGTTTTTTATTTATTTACAAATTTTATTTTAGTTACTTTTTCTATTGAAATATATTTTCTAAATTTATTTTGCTTTAAAAACTAGTTATTTACCACTTAAGCGTTTTTTACGCTAAAAATAGTTTTTACAAGACTTACACTTTTTCGCCTTTTCTTCGTTTTACTCATATTTTTCCGTTTTTGATTTGCTTAGTAACTGATTTTTGACTTTTTTCAACACAATCTTAGCATAAATTAACATATTTATAGCAATTTTTAAATTATGCATATTTTTACTAATTTTTATTTTTAGTTTTCTTGCTCTTCTTATTTAGTGCAGTTTTAATTTCTTCATTTTCTATCACTCTACCCACAGTTTAGTGTTTTCTTCATTATTCTTTATTTTAAATTAATTTTTACATATTTTCTTAAATATGAATATTTTTAGTTTTTCCTATTTTTATATCCATTTATATCCATTTATTTACATTTGCTTATTTTTCTAATTTTAGTTTTGTTAAAATGTGTTTATTTTTTTTTTTGCAATTTGAAATTGCAGTGCGTTAACAAATGTTGCTTTGTTGCTGTGTTTTTACAATATAAAATTTTTACTTCTAGTTTCTTGGACGTTTATTTGCTCTTTGCCGAACTTTCGTTACAGAGCTTTCATCAATTTTTCAGTTTGGCGCTGTTAAGTTTTGTTTTTGTAGCTTAAATTTTGTAAAGTAAATTTATTTTTGTATTACTTGTTAATTTAGAAAAATAACAAATTAAAATGAAGTTCAAAAATCTTTTAAAGAAAAATTTAGCAGAAAGCTTTCACACAGCTTTCGGTAGAATCGTATTTTCGTATTTAGCGGTGCGTCAACAAAAACGAAGTAACCTTTTTATTTTTGAGTGTTTCCATTTTTGAAAGCAGAAAAGTAATATGTTTTGATGAAACGAAAGATTTTATGAGCTTTTTGTGAAAGTGAAAGCTTCAATGCTTTAAGTGTTTTGCTTTAGCTGAGGGAGTTTTCATAAATTTGAAAGGCCAATGAAACTTTAATTTGAAAAAGAAAAAAAAAACAACAAATTGAAAGCTTTATTGAGCTTTGCGAGTTTTCATTCTAAATTGTTATTTTGACGAAACAGAAGCTTTTTATTTTTTATGAGCTTTTTATGAAAGTGAAAGATTCAATGCCTTAGAAAGCTTTTTCTTTAAAGCTTTTACTTTAAGTGCTTTTTTAGCTGAGAAAGTTTTCATAAGTTTGAAGAGCCAATAAAACTTTAATTTGAAAAAAAAAAAACATTTGAAAGCATTATTGCGCTTTAGAGCTTTTATTCCAAAATGTTTATTTTAAAGAGGTTTCTTGGGAGACTCGGAACTGGATTGCGCTTGTGTTCGTGTTTATTTACATACAAACTTATATTTTGATAAATATTGTGTATATTAACCTTATACATATGTATAGTTAGCACTATTTAACGTAAGCTATTAAAAGGTACTAAATAAATAAGAATTGCACGCGATGCTGAATAGCTAAAATTCCACTAATTATTATTAACCTTTTGCAAATGGAAATAAGTTATATGTACTCAAACAAAAAAAAAAAAAGGAAATAATAAAATAAAAATTACATGAA
>NW_017537334.1:851159-852862 GCF_001853355.1 Bactrocera latifrons
AAATTAATAAAAAAGAAAAATAAATGAAATATATATACATATGTGTTAACCATAAAAACTGCATACACTTATAACTGTGATATAAATATTTGTCGGCATAAATAAAATACAATATTTTCTGAGCACGATTTCTTTCATGTATAATTTGCAGCAACATGTACTGTTTACTATACACATTCATAGTTATTTTTTTCAAAACTGCATTTACGAACACTGCAAAGTGCAGCTGATTAGTCCGGGTTCCAAGTAAGCACCGCCAAATAATACGCCTCTAACATTATGCTAAATAAACTGGCGCCAAGCACTTGTCCGCTCGCCTCAAAGTCTTCACATAACAACAGCACATACACACATACGGCCACTCCTCAATTGTGTGTTGCACACACCAAACACAATTCCGCACTTGAGTTAATCCTTTGGCTAAGCCACCACGCTGCGGTTTAAACAGTAGCTCAGACCGATCTGTGGCTTAGCTGTTCGTGAAATCGTTCGTTGAATGCAAAACACTCGAGAAGGTAAAGTACGAGATAAAGCAGACGAAGCGCAATTAACCGGGCTTAACTCATGGCAACAAGTGCGGCGTGACCGATGACCGCACGGCTGAAAAGTGGTGAAGTCCAAATTGAGTTTTCGCAATATTTTCGGGTTTTTTGCTTTTGTTGTAGACAATCTCACGCTGAATTGAGTAAATCTCGGCATTAGATGAAACTCGGTATTCGGCTTCCCGATTTGGTGTTGATCCTTTGTGTGGTTGCTTTGAGGGTTCGGTGTTGGTCACTAATGATGTTGCACACCACTTGAACAACCACTTCAGTTGCACTCATTAATGTTGGCGGCGACAGGATAAACCCGGTATTATCAACCAAACCAAAACGCCTTACAGTAAAGCGAAGCACCGTTGCTGCGTATGTGTAGGAGAGCGCGTGCGAGGGAGAGAGAGCGCACGTAAAAATTTGCTTAATTTTTTTTTTGTTTGGTGAAAACAAAATTTTCAAGTAAAAATTTCTGTTTGCAAATATTTTCATGTTCCTGTGTTGTTTGTTGTTCTTGGCAAGTTGTGGTTGTAGTCAGTTGTAAGTCATTATAGGCTTGTTGTAACTGGTATACTATTGCTGTTGGCTCAAGTTGTAGGCGTGGGTGCTCGGTTACGGCTTTTACGTTCCTTTTGGTTGCTCTTAATAGCGTGTTGCTATTGTACAGCTAATATATTTTACTTTAAGACTTTTTTGGTTCACTGGTTTTTTTATGTTTGTATTTTCGCATGTTGTTGTTGGGCGGTTTACCGTTAAGCGCGTTGGTTGCGTGCAGTGTGTGATTTGCATTGCCGTTTTTGCCTTGTTTACTTTCAATTGAATAAATTATTATTCAAATTGTTCCCGCTCCATCACGTATAATCCGTACGCCAGGTGCCCTGCGAATGAGAAAGCGGTGCAAAATACATGAATTAGTATGGTTTTGTGCAGGTTTTGTTGTTGTAGCTAAGTAATAATTTAGAGATATGGTAGAATTATATTTATTAAGAAAGTTAGTGAAAATATTAGTAAAATCGAGTATAAAGAACACCATTTTTTCCATACTCAATTATACATAATTAAAAATTTTATATGATAAAAAAATATATAATTGCAATTTTATTACGTTATTAGCTAATTATTTATGAAACCCAAATTCAACAAGTAAGGAAGGGCTAATCTGGGGTGTCA
>NW_017537334.1:854287-857193 GCF_001853355.1 Bactrocera latifrons
TTTTTTGTTCCAAAAAATTAACAAATATATCAAAACTTTTTTAAAACTAATCTTTATTTCAAATAAACAATTCTCTTTAAAATTTCTTCAATTGCTTTTTTTAAATTGTTCAAAGACTCTAATTTGTTACAAAAATAAAAAAAAGTTGAAAAACTGTATAAATTAAGTTTATAATTGTTTTAAAACAACCCTATGACTAACTATATCAGCTGTGTATCAAATTCTGCAACGCTTGCAATTTGCAAAATTTTCTCTTTAAATTAACTTTCTCTTGGCGCTTGCTCTTATTCATTTAGATAATATATAAATAACACAGTAATAACCAATAACTGCTCTCTGAAATTTACTATTTAGTGAAATTTTTGCAACTCACCATCGAACCCAAACCGAGATGGTAAGGCTGCGAATGCGGTACCACACCGCCGCCCAGTGAACCGGCTGTCGAGAAGCCGCTCTGCAAGCCACCAGAAGCACCCAAAGCGCCCATACCGCCTGTATACCAGCCGCCGTGCATATGCGCATGTGCGGGATGTAAACCACTGGAAAGATGGCCATGTTGCGCTGGAAAGCAAAAGAGCAAAATAATACAAATTAAGTACATATTGACAAATAAACGGCGATTATAGTGCGAAAATTAAAATATGTGTATACATATATGTGTCTATCTATGTATGTAAGTATGTCTATGGCATAAATGTATTTATTGTGTAATTTAGTTTAATTTAATAATATATAATTTATTATTTATTTATGGTTTGCTTCTCTAAAAAATGAAAATTAAATTAAATTAAATTAATTGATATGATTAAATTAATTTAATTTGATTTGATTTGAATTAATTCAATTTAATTTAACTTGATTTAATTTAATTTCTTTAATTTGTTTTAATTTAATTTAAATTTCATTTTATTAATTTAAATTTTGTAATTTTTATCTTTACATTTTCTTACTATTTTAATTAATACTGAGTTTTTTTTATCTCGTAGTTTTTAAGTAAAATAATGCTTTACTTACCCATAGAAGCTGGGAAACCGCCACCGAAACCTTTCGACGGATCGAGTGGTTTGAAATCTCCCATGCCCAAGTGACTGCCAATGGGTAGACAGGGACCACCTAAACCCTTCTTCTTTTTCGATTTCGACGACAATTTGCGATTACGCGTTTGAATGCCTTCCTTTTTCATCGTAAGTGGGCGATTCACCTAGAACGAAAAGTGAAAAAAGTTAATTACTAAAATTACAAACCGAAAATAACGTCATAAACAGCAATAAAATATTAAAAGAAAAGAAATTTTAAAAGCAATTTAAAAAAATTAAAAATTTTTTTCAAAAAAAAAAAAATTTAATAAAAAAAAATAATAAAAAGATTTAAAAGGTAAATAAAAAAAAATTAAGAAGAAATAAAATAAAAATTATAAAATTATTTTAAAGCATTTTTAGTGTTAATATTAAAATCATAATACATTATCGTGTTTAATTTAAAATTATTTTAATTAGTGCTTAATAATATAAGTTTATTTGACCTTCAAAATTTAATGCTGAGAGATATACACCCTCGGTTCATAGTAGGAAAGGTCATTAATGTATACAGATGTATGCAAAATATACATTTATCAGCAGTTTCTGGCCGCAACTGTTCAATTCCACCTAGATTAACACATACATACATATGTATGTACATATACTTATGTCTAAACGCATTTATTTGCATTTGCAGCAACCGCGAGCACTTCCGCTCTTGTCATTCTAACTTGCAATTGCACAGTACCCGAAGCTGCATTGCGTTCTTTGCATATACATATACACAAACATATGTATATATCTACATATATGTATATACATACAAGTATATCTACATAAGTACCTATGACACTCTCTCTAGCTACCCACTGTCGCTGTCGTCGCTGCTGCTGAATTCTAGTAAACCATGCAATTCGCACTGTGTGTAACCGGGGAAAAAATGAAACATTACAATATTTTTACATGATCAGATAAGCGACGCAGTGTGCGATTATTTTGACTGATATCGCTTTCAGACGCTCTACGCGGCTGCAGCGCAACCATAAGTACTACGCCCTTAACGGCAAATAACTGGTAGGTATACCTCAATGTAGTGAGCGTTACGCATCTACCTACAACAATACATATACACACACTCATACAAGCGAACGACTGCTTTTCAGCCAACCAACCAACCAGCCGGTCGCGCTGTGCGCTCGCCTCGCCTCTGCTGCCTGCTAACGCACCAACCAACGAACTGTTGCAGTAACCACCTTTGCCGCCACCTTTTGCTACTATTTTATTTAATTCTTCTTTTCTTTTTATATTATTCCATTTTTTGCTGCTGCTTCCTCTTCTATAACGCTGCGCTTCTTGTGTGTCGCTGCAGGACGATTGTGCCAATGTATAAGCATGTGTGTGTTTGATGCGTTTGCGTTTGCATTTGTGTCTAAGTGTCTGCATATGTTACGCTATAGGCTTATCATTAGCGAAAAATCAGCGCTGATGTTAGAAATGTGCTTCATTGCGCTACAATTACAGTATTAAGTTACTCTTTATCAGCGGCAGCCATTGCGGCAGGGCAGGAGCGTTGGCAGGCTGTAGGGCGCACAAAAAAGTACTCGCTTTAGCATTGAGCGCCTTAGTGAGACGGCTTACTAGCCGTCCACCAACCATGCAGTTAAATGTGTAATGGAAAAAATCAGCGTATCTTTCAAGTACTAGGGCGTGAATTACGTAGTTAAGTGGGTTTCAAGCTGCTCAAATTTATATATTGTTGCACAGTGTGTTGTTTTCGGTTAAATTTGAAATTCTTATTTTGAAAAATTATTTTATTGTAATTTTATTAATTTTTTATATTATAAATTCCGATATTATAACATGTGATAAAAGAAAGATTTGATAAAC
>NW_017537334.1:858813-875645 GCF_001853355.1 Bactrocera latifrons
ATTAAATTTATTTATTTTATTTAATATTTTTGCTTGCAACGAAGAGATTTCGTAACACTCGCTCCAAATGCAACGTAATGTTTTTAAGAAGCTCCAACTATTTCTCCACTATGCATTTGAGTATTTGAGAAATTATTGTTGCTGCTGCTGTACTAACAAGCAACTGCACTGAATTTTTGCTTGTATTTATGTTGTTGTAATTTATGTAAAGCTACCGCATAGCATTGCAGTGAGCAGCAACATGCATTGTGGCAATATTTTTCAAATGGCGTACTTTTTTTGTACAACAACAACCATTGCAAAAACAGCAACAACTAGCACTAAGCATTTCAACTACTTTTCAATAATTCCCTTTCAAATGAACACAATTTCGCTGCCAAAGCGGTGACTTGCTTTGTAACTAATACACAGCAAACAAGCAAAAGAATTATGCAAAGTCCTTAGTTGTTTTTGTAGTTGAAAACTATCACTCAGTCGGAAATAAATTGTATACAACGGAGTGCAAGAGAAAAATCAAAATAAAAGCTGAATCAGAAAAATATCAAAGTATCATTTACATGCTCGCTCGGTCGCCCCTCGAGCCCCTTGAGTGGCAGGGGCAGGAAATAAGTAGTAGTTGCTCCCTACTTCCGCACCATTACCAGCAGCAGTAGCTGCATATATGCAACAATTGGAGTGCTTGCCGAACACCGCTGCTCGGATGATGACAATTATTAGGGGCTCTTTGCGGCACGGCTTTGTTGTATTGTGCGCATTGTTGCGCCGCTTATTGTTGCAATAAAAAGCGAAAGAGATTTGCGAAAAGGTAAATAATTGTTTGGGTAATTGATACTCTTTTCAGCAGCAGTTGCGCGTATATGGGCGAGCTGAGGCACGCCGATCGCCGATCACGGAGCGAGCCTTCGACGCTAAGTGGGCTGCCGTTGCGCATACATGAATCAAATGTTGTGGCAGGATCAGTAGGAGTGGCGGTAAATGTATATACATGTATAAGTGTGTGTGGTGTGTGTGTATGTGTTTGCTTGGCGCGTTGACAGTTGAAATTGCTACAATTTTCTGCTCAAACAATGCGAAGATCAAGCGGTAAACTGAAGAGCGGATTACTTGTAGAGCTCAAATACACACATACACAAACATTTATGGTTAATAGTGCTGCGAGAGTTTGCATAAGTGTGCGCACGCATTTTGAAGATTGAGTAAAAGCAATATTTGCTAAGAATCCCCGGCTACCTGATGTTTTTTTGCTGCATTTCATCATAGTTTTCCTTGCCAACGACACCTACCATTTTCCGGCATTAATGCACTAATGTTATTAGCTATTATGTTATGCTATTATGCTATAGTTTCATGTTCGTTTTTATGTTCGCTGCATTTTTTTCTGCTTTGCTTAATTTTTTCGCCCGCCTTTTTTAACGTGTATGCTATCATTAACGCTTTTAAGTAATTTGTAAGTAATTTACACGCGATTTCTTGTACGGCACGAAGTTGAAGGTGATGGAAAAATGCACTCTACATATGTAGAGTATATTTACGCACATACATTTATACAGAAAAGCATATATGCTAATGTTTTTTTATGATAACTTTTCGCATTAACATTGATAAGAAAGTTTTTTTATGAGCTAAAAACAATGTGCGCTTAATGATTGATAGTTAGATTAAGTTAAGTTAATCAACTGCAGAAGCATTTAGTTAATGAAAAAATTTTGCAAACTTACCTACATACCGAAGCTTTAATCCTCATTTTATCAGAGCAGAGAAGGTTACGAAGAGGTATCTTTCTTAATTTTGAACGGTCAGTTTGTATGGCAGTTATACGTTACAGGTGTCTGATCTTAACCAGTTTTTGGGAGATTAAAGCGCTATCTAAGATAATAATACGTGCCAAATTTCGTGCAGATAACTGCTCAAATGAGAAAATGTCCTTGTGAATCTTAATCTTAATTGGCCAGTTTGTAGGACAGCTATATGCTATAATGAATGGACCTGAACAATATGTACGGATATTGTAGCAATGCTTTTAAAAACAATTCACGCGAAATTTCGTAAAGATAGCTTATCAAATAAAAAAGTTTTTCATATGAGGACTTGAGTTCCATCTATCAGTTTCTATGGCAGCTACATGATATACTTGTCCGTTAATAGCGATTTTGACAAATAAATAGCTCTTTAAAGGAAAAATGGCGTGTGCAAAATTTCAACCTTAAAAGTTGATCTTGTACTTCTAAATTGGTAGTCTAAGGAACAAGATGGGATATAAGAAGATTTCAAGCAAGTTGATATGAGCGACTTAAAAAATTTGAATTATTTTTATTGTTATTGGCTTTTTGCTGAGTTTTAAAGGTTGTAAATTGTATCCAGTATGTTTTAGGTTCTTCGTAGACACCGTTTAAGCAGTTATATTAGGTTAGAGTTAACTCTTTTTTACAGTAAGAAAATGGTTCAAACACTAAGACAAACACTCTAAATCAAAAATATCACCAAAATTAATAATAAAAGAACACTTCATGCTTTATGTATCACACAGCCCCTAAAAATATTTTTTACTTTGCCTGAGAAGTGCTTCTGTAAAGCAAAGTGAGGAAAGAAAAAGCGCCGCTCTCAGACACATAAACAAAAATATTGTTGATATAAAGACAAACTAAGAACATAAAAGCTAATTTCAATAAAAAACGCATATTTTTGATTTTTTGGAAGCAACAAGAAGTTTACAAAGCAACAACAACAAATAAATAATGCGCTAATTTGTCGAACATTATGTCAGCAAGCCACGGCTGCACTTCATTTACCGATCGCTACATTGCTGTCATGCACACACACAAACACACACAGTTGCAAGCAAAGGCGACATAAATTGCAGCTTCATTTTGCTGCCAATGCGCCCGAGTTGCGGCCAGCGATGCGCATTGCATGCAGCCTCATTAATAAATTAAAGCGAATTCTTAATCGTTCAGCGCATTACACACATAAACAGCTACTACATACAAGCCATATTAAATGAGAACATAAAGCGCTCCGATGCGTTGCGGCGGCGCAAAAGTAGATCTGTTGCCGATTACCACAGGCAGCAACGCCGGCCTGCGTGATGGCGTTCGACACAGTTGAGGCCGTCAAAAAGATTTATGCATAAATTAAATGGCGCAAGCAGTGCTGTGAGAATACAACAACAACAACAACAAACGGAGTGGAGGCCTACAGCAGTGCACCAGCAGCTGGAGTTCGACCGCTGGATGACTTGATCGAGCGCGATAGCTGGGTTAGCACTTGGCTCGGGCGGTTAGCTGTTGACTGTCAAGTTAATTTTTGACAGCCAAGCACGCGACGGCATGTACATACATATGTACGAGTCTATGCGTGTAGCAAGTGGCAAGTGGCAGTTTTATATACAAGCGCTACTGCAATGTTTTCTTAAGTGCCCGTGTTGTTGTTGCCGCTACTGCTGTTGTCACTGGGTGGCATTCAGCAGCGTTCAGCGTATCCATAAACGCTTTGTAAGCGCGCATGTTGCAACAACACAATTGGCTATAACAGCGCTAATTGAGCGCGACCTTCGCATAACTTAAAAGAATATATAAATATTTTTTAAAGAAAAAAGTGTTTTAACTAAATATTTGCTCAACAAATAACAGCGTTTTTCCCTACATTTGCGCTGATCACTTTTTTACACGCCCGCTGGTGTTGGCGTTTGGTGTATGAGCATGAGGCGCTTGCTGTGGAGTGCTGCTAAGTAGCTTATTCGGATGAATCAAGCAAAAGCGTTAACTTCGGTTGCACCGAAACTATAATACCTTTCACAGTTGCTTTTCTTATAGCTAAAAATTTTTTTATCTTGATTTTTGCCGATCAGTTTGTATGGCAGCTATTTGTTATAGTGGTCTGATCTGAACAATTTGTTCGGGGATTTTAACATTGCTTTTGGTAATAATTCGTGCCAAATTTCGTGAAGATATCTTGTCAGATAAAAAAGTTTTTCATATTAAAACATGATTTCCAACGTTTAGTTTATATGGGAGCTATATGCTATAGTGGTCCGATATCGATGAATCCAAGAAATGAGCGGTCTCTTGAGTAGAAAAGAATGTAAACGAAATTTCAGACAGATAACTTAAAAATTGTAGGGCAAATCGCATATACGATTGAGAAACAAATGGACATGGCTAAATCAACTCAATTTCTCAAGCTGATAATTTAGATATATATTTTATAGGCTCTCCGGTGCCCCCTGCCGTTCACACACTTCTTGGCAAAAGTAATATAACCTATTAAGAGCATAAAAATGAATGAAGTCATATTGAAGACTATTTTCACATACACTTGTATGTATGTAGGTGTTCGAATGGTCTTACTCATGCGCAAAAGCACGCAAATCCTCTGACAATAAATCGATTGTGTGTTAAGTGGATTTTGCTTTTGTGAAATTAATATTTATTAATGATTTCATGGCCATTTAATTGACAACAATTTGCAGAAAAGGGAAATGAAAATTAATTGAAGTTGAAAAAGTGCTTGAATTAAAAAAAAAAGTAGTTTAGCGCCCAGCTACTGCTACACTAAACAAAAATGACATAATCTCCAAATCTGCTCAGGCAATTCACCAACTTAAATTGATTTTTTCCTGCGCTCACACACATATTTACCAGCCAATTTCAAGTATGGGCTTGCAAAAATATTTAGTCAAAATTAATAAATATAGTTATGTATGTAGTCATACATACATATGTACATACATACATAAAAATTGATATATCAATTCATACATACATACATAAACTTAATATTTTCCTAAGCCGCATTTCGCCTCATATTCGGCAATTTCTTATCTACTATCGTATATCGAATCGTAATAACACGCCGTGATTAGCCGTGCAGATCATATCAATATGCACATACACAAAAACATAAACATTTACGTATATATACCAATATAGTATATATTCCCTTACAACTATTTTTAAATGCTCCACGCGCACGCCTCTCTACCCTCATCTTCCCAAATTATTCCAATAACACCAACAACTGTGACAATAACTAGATATAATAATTGTTTGTCATTGTGACGCCATTGTAACCGTTTACGACACCGCCGCCGTCGCCACCGCCGACAAGCTGTGTGACACTGGCTAACGCAACAGGACATGTGAGACAGGATCGTTCTGCTTTAAGGCATTTTCAACCAAGTTATAAGCACTTTATACCTTTTACAGCCATACCTTGTATATGTGTGTTTGTCACGTAGGAGAGCTGCGTGTGCACAAAAAATATACAGTTATTTGAGACAGTCGCGCAGCAGGAGATCAATTTGGCAGCAAGGTGTTTGGATATTTTCTTTTTTATTTCTCCATTCTTTCTCTATTTCTATTATTACACAAAAAAGGATCTCACGTTCAGTGTTTTATTGTTGTTGTGTATAATCCAATAAAATGATATGTTTATTTTTCTACAAAATAACAGAAAAGGTATTATTTTTATTAACGGTTGCTTGCCTACAGGTGTAAATTTTATGACAACATCTACACAAATACAAACATATTTGGGTATACATATGTATGTACATATCAATATCTCCATACAAGCATCATCAAAGATGTGCTTAGCTTTGTAAAAATGACTTGCCGTTCGCTTGGTTGTGATATTATGAACGGATTCAATAAGAATTGCTAAAATTAAAAATAATGATCTGCATAATTTTCGGGATTGTTGGGACTGATTGCAGGATGCAGAATAATATTTATAACTGTTGAACGGATTAATTAATAATTATCGAAAAACAAAAAAACAAAAAATTAATAATTTTCGGGACTGCTTTCGGGACTAACTGTTAATAAGTATATATGTATAACAAATTAATGGATTAATTAAGATTGACCAAAAAACAAAAAATCTAAATGAATAGTTTTCGGAATTGTCGGGACTGCTTTCGGGATTCATTGTAAATATTATTTACAGTTGAATATAATTTAATAATTATCGAAAGGAAAAAATAATGATATAAATATTTTTCGGGATGGGATTATCGGAACTACTTATGGGATTACTGGTAAATATATGTACATGTATGTATGATACATACTTGTATGTATGATACATACTTGTACATATGCGTGTTAACATTAGAAAAATTGATTAGCCATTCACTTCAGGAAATTCTAAGATTGTCGGTTATTAATTTCGATATTTCAAAGCGGGATTGATTGGATTTTAAAAATGTTAAACTAAATTAAAACAAAAAAAAAAATCGATTGCAGTTATTATTGATTGACATTAAAATCTCTTTTTATAAATATTATTTTTCGATGTTCTTAGAAATATGATTTTTTTTAATTTGAAAAAAACACCCTAGAGGCAAATTTTTTAAGAAATGATATATTTTGATATCTACAAAAATTTAAAAAAATTTTGTCCTAAACGGTTAAAAACATTTTTAATACAACATATTTTTTAAGTGTTATTTGTAAAATTATAAAACTTTGATTACAAACCAACAACATACATACATACATACGAATCTATTATTATCTATATTTCTTAAATGGTCGCATACCAACAACAAATTTAATAGACTATATATTTAAGTTCCCAGAAATTTAAAATTGATAAAGAAATGTTTGCTTCCTGTATACTCTTTTTAAATATTAAAGCAAAATATACTGCCGCACTATGTGTCTTCTGGCAGACTGTCTATGCGCGTTATCAGATCGAAAATTGATTTGCAAAAATAACGAAAAATGTTAGCCAAAAATAGTCAACATGTACGTACATATATATTCATATAACATATGTATGTACATACAAAAACACCAAATGTATGCAAATAAATAGCGTAAACTGCAGCGGCAAGCCGAACGGCGATTTGGGTGGCTTGCAGCCAACGCATTTTTTACACTAATGATGTGACATGCAACCAAAATGTGCATTTGCTTTAATTTTATACATAGCGGTGCACTTTTAACATACACATCACATACAGATACATAAGCCTACAAACATGTGTTTGGCTTATCAGTTTTTTGCGATGAACATATTTCAATGTAAAAATATAATTTATATGAGAGCAGTGTTTGGCAGTTTGCCGCTCGCAGCGTGTACAACAAATGCGCAAAAGAAGTGGCAAATATTCAAATATATGCATTTTTCCAACTACTATTTCTTGCCTTTCAATTGGCCACCAGCCCATCTTGATTAGATGGCAATCAGCAGCACAGCAAATACCAAACGACACATTTCACTCGCAGCTCGTGGGCTCGTGTGTGTGTGTGTGTGTCTCTATATGTTTTTGGCGCGCTCAAATGGGTGGGCCACCGCTGTGCCACCTACCCACAATTGCACTTGTGCTTCTCTTTACAAAAATATATACAAATGTACATATGTTGGCTGTCATTTTGTTTGTATGTGCGCATATCAGGCGGCAGCAATCCATCTGTTTCGCATCAAAATGTGTACGGCCATACATTAATACATAAATATTAGTATATATATGTATGTATACATAACATCAGTGCGCCCTTTTAAATAAGCGCTTAGCATTCGTAACCCCTTTCGGTAGCGCGGGCGTACATTTTTGCGCTCGTAAATTGTCAGCTGTGTGTGGGCTCACACGTTTAATGTCTAATCTGATTGGCGATTTATGGAAATTTTGTTGCCTGCTAACTTATTAGTCGCACATGCCCACATATCTACATAAAAATACACTATACATATGTATATATCTATGTATATGCATTTATTTATCTATCATTACATGTTTTTGCATGTCCGTTTACTGAAGTCACTCGTCTACAGCGCACCGTTATAATTCAGTTCTAATGCACTCACACAAACACTCGCACTCGCACTCGCGTGTGCTCATGTGGCCGAACAGAATGCAGTGAGTTTCGCTCTGCGTGGTCATTAGTATGTTGGACATCATTTGATTTGAAGCCATCGTTGGCTTTAACGACGAATCAACTAACGAATGGACATTGGTTTAGCGTTGATGGCGTTGCCGATGAAGTACGTGAATTGACGATGGGTGTTAGTTATTGGCTACTCACTTACTCACCTGCTGTACATTTACATACATGCTTACAGTTTGTGGGTGTGAATTTATGTGTTGGTTTGATTTATTTTAAATTGTGTGCTGTGGTAAAAAAAAAAACAAATGTTGCGATTTATGGAGATGTGAGGTGTTTGCAAGTAGAAAACCTAATGAAGTGTCGTTCGAGTTTAGAATATTGTTTCTAAATTTTAAAGCACTGATTCTTTATATTGCATAAAAATTAAAGTTATATAAAAAGTTTTAAATATAGATTTTAATTTTTGTTGCGCTTTTAATGTTGAAAAATTAAGAGAATTATGAAATTATGAAAAATATCCTGAATTTATATAAGAATGTGCAAAAAACGCTGTTAACCATTATGAAACAATTTTTCAACAATTTTAAATTTTTTTGGTTGTAAATTACAGTACAAGAAAGACACTGACATGTAAATGACATTTTTCGAAAAACTTTTACGTACCCAACAAACAAATATTATATGATCAGGAAAAAAAAAAAAAAATATAAAAATGCCTACAGCACACTTAAAAAACTTTAGAGTCAACGGTAAGCAGGTAGAATATTGTAGTAAAAATTACAAAAAGCAAGTAAAGAAATACGAAAGTGAAAGCATATGACACTTAAAAAAAATGTAAAAATGTAACTTGCACACTTTTTCACCACCAAAGTGGTTGCTGAAATTTTTATGGTGCCATGTAATAACTCTACAAACTTTTTAGCCACCCCTAAGCTGTTGGTAGGTTGTTGCTACTAATTTCTTGTTTTGTTTTTCTTTTCAGCTAATGAATTTTTAATGTGCACTGATGCGAAAAACTTTCTGTTTGTTGTCGTGTTGTTTCGCGCTTTTCTTATTAACACAACGACGAGGTAAACAGGTACAAGTATGTACATATGTATATATGTATCTACTAACGCGTATTTTTATTTTATGAATACTCTAGAATGTAAAAGTGTTTTCAAGAACAAAAAAAAAAAAAGAATACAAATTCATGAATTTTTTTCATCATTATCCACTTTATGAAAATTGAATTTCGCTTCCACATCATTGGCGCGGCAAAAGCCTCAAACACTGCCACCTACACCTCCGCAGCGCAACCAGCATACAGCCCAGTCAATGCTATTACACATAAATTACCCCAATTTAGCCGGTAAGCGATTTCTTCCCCATTTACTTTCCAGCGTGCGCCGCTTATCGCATCTTCACAGGCCGCACAGTGCACGCGGCAGCCCGTTGTTCGACGCTTATCTTATCGTCAAACAGCAAACGTTGTACAGAAGGTATTAAACGCACACACACACTTATATAATAAGAATAACAATGCCACTTTATGCACAGCATCTTTAAATAATCATCAACAATTCATCAAAACGTTTAAGCGCCACGCCAAAAGCGTCAAGGGTTGCGGCAAGGTCGGCATGATTGACTGCACAACGTAGGCGGGGTACCGTTATATGAATAGAATGACTGACCACGTTTGTTGTGTTTGCCACAAGAACACTGCACCCGCCTGACTGAAGTGCAAATCTGATTTCCGTTTAAGCGATTTACTTCACACGCACGCCGGTCGCTGGCGTGCACCCCAAGCGCTTTGGCCGCTGTGTTCATCTTAGCGCTGCAACCCTAAGCGCATATACATACTATGTGTATTTGTGTGTGTATTGGTGTCACTTTTAATCTCATCATATTTCCGTTACCCTGCACTTGATTTCCTGCAGTTAGAGCTAAAGCGCGTTGGCAACGCAAAATTTGGGGTTGGCGTAGCCACTTGCTCTACACAGTCATATATACATGTACATATGTATGTGGGCAAGTATCGGTTTGAACCAAAAATACACACACACATGCATACATAAGGGCTTGCCTGCTAAATGGTGTGTGAAATCGCTGCCGCACTTAACGGGGGTTAAGCGCGCCACGCCATACAGTTTGACTTACCGCTACCCAAACGTATATATGTATGTATGTGTATATGTAACTTTTTAGCGATTTATTTTCGCCGCTTTGTCTCTGTTTTTGTAGTTGCGCTTGTAGTTACTACCATTGGCATTATAAACGATTTAAACGCTTATATCATTAAACTATCATCAGCGCACCCGCTGTGCCGCACCACTAACCGGTGCTGATACCGGAATTGCAGCGCCCTTCCGTTGCCGCTTGGGCGTGTGACTTTAGAGAATTTGTTAGCATTTCAGCGTTGTTGGGCAAATAAATTCTGACAGGATTAGCATACTAATAAACACATGTAACGGCGCCTGTGTGCTTGTCGCGGCTGAGCGCTGTCATTTTTATTGCCGCCGCGCGCACTGATGCAGTCGAAAGCATATGCGGCGCGGATTAGCTCAGTGTATTAGCAGCTACTTGTAACGGACTTAGCTCCCACGAGAGCGTAAATGTCCAATGTTGGAAATAAACTTTTCGCTTTGCAGGAAATAAAGCGCGGAAGTCATTTATGTTGACAGCGTGCGCGTGTGGATGCGGCAAAGTGTTGCCAACTACATACATAGATGTGTTTGAGCTTTTGGTATAAAGTTATTTATAACTTATTTTTTTTTTTTAGTATTTTTTAATAAATTTTGATTTCTGCACTTACATTATGCAACTTGTAGTAGAGTCCGCAGGCATTACACACGGGTTCGCCGCTGGCGTTCCGCCGCCAAAGTGTTGTCGTTGTGGTTTTGCAATTCGCGCATGATGTCCCCGCTCGCTTCGCGGCGCTTTGTAGCGACTGTAGTGTCTGCAAGAGAAAGACAAATGTAAAGGTGGTTGTGAGTGCGTGCTTTTTAGGGGGGTTTGTTTGTAGCAAAAGGGTTAAATCGCTAAGTTAAGTTTGTTGGCTATAAATTAAGTTTTTATGTAATTTTCTGTGGCTGCGTGAGTGTAAAAAACTTCCTACAAACCACGATTGCGGTTTATTAAGCAATTCGCTGTATTATTTATTTGTACAAGGGCGTCGTATGAGATTAATTATATGTGTATGTTGGCATATATGTACATACATATGCGTTTGTGGGTTATGACATTTTTATAAGACGAAGTTGTTTACTTGCTCAATGCAAAGTGAATTTTTACTGAATCTCAAATACGAAAAATGTTTAATTTGTTTGTATCATTGCATAAATATAAAAGAATTTAATTTAATTTTTTAACATTAATTAATCTTTTAAATTTATTTGGATTTTTAAGTTTAATTAGTTTTTTTAATGTTAAATTTTTGGCTATATCATAAACAAATTTTAAATAAATATCTCTTGAAAACAAAATATGTAAAATTATATAAATACATAACCTAAAAAATAATAATACGAATTTCTAAAACACTTTAAAATTATTTTACTCTGTTTCCTTAAAATAATCCCATTGTGCTTCACGTAATACAAAATACATACATACATATACATATATTTAAAATGCTAAAGAACTTTACAAAGCCAATATTCGAAACTTGCACATTCATAAATATTTGTTTATACGTCATTATGTCTGTATTTGTCTCGATTCGCGTTCGCACACCAAAAATATGCCAAAACACGAATTCTCAAATAAATACCAACAAGTGTGAGCTCGCATGCGTAGTATACAAATCAATATGAAATCGTGTTTTTTAATCTTTTGTGCAAAAGCACACACAAACATGCATAAACATGCAAACGCATACTCGTGTGACTTGTCGCTTAATTTTATGCCCAACCGATGCAATCGTAATCGGCGCGCGAACCCGCACTGCTTTAATAGGCCACTACACGACAGACAGCAGCACATACGCAAGCACATATGTATGTGTGTGAGTATATATGAGAGTATTTGTTGCTATTTAGGTGTGTTTAGCCGTGTGACAAGTATGGAGGAGTTGGCGAAATCTGCTGCTGTTTACAGGATAGGTAGATAGCAGTGAAATGGATTGCAGTGCGTTGGTGTTGTTGCAGCTTAGCCGTGCAGTGTTGCAGAGTGAACCGACGTGTAGTAATGGTGCTTAGTGTTTCGAATTCATTAAAATGGACCTTGTTAGCATTAAAATGTTATTTTCATTAATTTTGCTTTACACTTTTATTTTATTGCTGTCGCTGTTGTTGTTGGTGTGTGGGATTTTCTTGCAGAGGTGTGAAGTGTGTTGCAAGAACGTCGCAAGACGCACACAGCTATTAATGGGCAAAACGGTGTAAAAGTTAACCAAAGTAACAACAACAACAACAGTATTGTCAACAACATCAATACCAGAGACCAGAGAGTTTTGTCGAATTGTCATGTTAACAACTTAATTTATACTGTTTCATGCGAATTGCAAAGAAAAGCACGTGATGGCTATATATGCATATACATATATGCATATGTGTGTGCCGGTCGTGGTTACCAACTACATTTTTTTTATTGTTGTAGTTTTATTTAGTATTCACACCTTTATTTGCATTTGTGTTTGTATGTACGTGTTGTTGCTTGATGCTGTTTTTTGTGTGACGTTTTAGTGTAACGGTTAATAGTCGTTTCTTAATTTGACGGTAACAAGGATGTGGCAGTTGCAAGTGTGGTAGTCCATCGTTTTACATATGTACAACTAGGTGTGTGTACATATGTACATATGTATATGTATGTGTATATATATTTTTATACAACTTAAAAAATCAGCGTATTTGTTATTGTGCAACATAAAAACTAACACATAGCAGCGAACTTGTGGCCCCACTTGCGCTTCTCCACCATGCAGCTTCACACAAAATACAGGTACACTTGTGGGCGTTGCAATTAATTTCGATTTTCGCACATTTTGCAAAAAGTTAACCGACTTGTGGATTTCCGTTGCTGCTCCAAAACTGATTGCGAACAAGTCATGTTGCATATGTATGTATGTTGCCTGCAATTGCATTGTCTGTATATTGCTTTTGCTGTTGCCTCAATTGAAGTGTAAAATTATGTAAGCAAAAATTGTGGCAAGTTCGTTAGGCATGTGGCACAGTGCAACGAGTCGTAGTTACGGCTGAAAAGCAGGCAACAACAAGAGTGCTTGTGGCAAAATTTGTGCGCTGCACAATGAAATATACGCTTTTATGTGTGCCACAACCTTCAAAACGTGGCCGGAACAGGTGGTGGCAAGTGCCGTGACCACTGAACATGCAACTGCGATTGAAAAAACATCAATTAAAAGTGCATCGTCAAACATGATCAATAGCAGACAGTGAACACAACGCGCCAGATAGCGCATATGCAACAACAACAACAAGTGAAATAAAAATAGTTGTTGGAATTGGAAAAAAACGCAGCACTTAGTGCAGTAACTGGCTTTCGAGGCGAGAAACGCAAACGTTTTAGCGTGTTGCATGAACATGATCACGTGCAAAATCAGCGGAGGCAAGAAAAAGGTACACAGTATGTATATTGGAAAAGAGGCGAGTTAAAGTGTGGCACAGTCGGAGTACCAACTAACTAGGCGTGTGCGCCTTACCGAATACAGCGCTGGCTATATTGGATGCTCGGTGGCAACTTGGCGTTGCACTAGCGTACCGTATTTTTACGCAAAAAGTCACACACACTCGCGCGCTTAAAAAGTGACTTTAATATAAATTCGAAATTAAAAGAGCCGAACTTCACGCTTAAGACTTGGCCTTGCTGCCGCAACGATATGGTCCAGCCACGCCGCGTTGCTCGCACTTAAGTTGCTTAAACTGAAAAATTAAGCACCAGCAACAACAACAACTAAGGCAGCAGCAGCGGTTAGAGTGCCATGTCGCATTGCAGTTAAAACGCAGTAAAAAAGCAGGCGCTCATGTTGCAGGCAATTCGTGGAAATCGCGGAAGGACAAGAGGAAATCGCCAACGAAAGCAATGAGAAGTGAATAAAATTTAAAAAGACAGAGTAGCGCAGCAAAAGCAGTAAAATAAAACAAAAAAACGTGATGTTGAAAAAAATGTGAAGCAGTGATTTTTTTCTCTCACTGCCTGCAACAACAACCCGTGTCATGGAGAAGTGCATTAGCTGACCGTGTGTATAAGGCATTTACGTGTGTACCAAGTAGCTGCTGCTCGTCATGTGAGTTTTGTAAAATTGTCATTTTAATGAATTGTTGCTGCTGTTAAATAAAGTTCTTGTGAAGCACAAATTTTTCGTGGCAATGCGGCTTGAAGGAAGGTTGCAGCGAAGTGGAAGTCATTTAGAGAAGAACGTTGTTGAATAAAATTTTATATTATTATTTTTTATTTTTTGTGTTTTGTTTTTCTTGGATTTTTTTTTATTTATTATTTATTTTTTCTTTTTAAGTAACCATTTATGGTATATGATCAAAATTGAAGCGGACTCATTCGAATCGATAAAAATAAATAAAATTATAAATTGTTGCAACTTTTTCTATAAACGTGTCAAGTTGTATATTGATAAGTTAATTAGCGTGTACTTGTCTACAACTTTTCATTGTATTTCATACTACTTCCTCATTTTAATTCAACTACCTTAAGCAATTTGACCAAACGAACCGATTTATGGACTGAAAATTCATCGTTTTTTATCACGAAAAAGAGCCGAAACATTCTACTATGTTTGCAACCCACTTTTTGACTGACCACGAAACAAAAGTCATCACTCAGTCAGCGTATTCGCTAAATTAGTTTTTTTCTGTGTTCGAAACTAAAATATCATATGTTGTATTGCTGTATATTGAGACTATTTTGAAGGCAATAATGTAGACTTCTAATAAAATATGTGAAAGTGTTAATTTTAAGTCAGTTCGGTTCAAATTTGATGGCATGTATCTATTATATTTTTTAAGATTTATCACATATTTAAAGACTTTTATTAAAACATGCAAAAATATAATTTCTTGTCTGTCTGGTTCAAATTTGATCACAAGTAACTGTCATATTTTTTGTTTCAAAGTTAAGTTACGCTTCACAACTAATACCTCAATTAGGCGCTAGTGTTGCATATGTTAATTATTGACCTATTTACTAATGACTTTTTGACAACATCTTAAATTTTTTTTAACAGAATCATTGACAAATTGTTGCTTTTGTGATTAAATTCAGCTAGTTCGGAGGAAATTTATTATTTATTAGCTTTATTTTCGAAATGAATATTAATGAAATTTAGTGGCATTAATAATTTTCAAATTTGGTTTTAAGAGAGTATTCGTAAAGATTTTAGTTTTTTGATAATGAAAAATTAATAATTTTTCTCTGAAAGCTTTTTCTGAAAAAACAAGGCAAATCGAAACGACTGAACTGATCGGTTCGAAATTTTCAGATATATTCTTATATATATTTACCAGATACTTAGTGAACGAAAAAATAAGAACCTTTTTTCCACACGCCCTTGGGAAGCCGACATATTCTTATAAATTAAAATTTTGACTCGTCAATCGTGACCTACATATATTCATCTAAAATTATAAATATTTTTTAGGCTTTGGATTTTAGATTTTAAACGAAAAAAAAAATTGTTTATCACCTTTCGCCTTTTCTCGGAGGTCCTCCTGGAGGTCGGTTACGGAAATGCAAATTTTTTCGAATTATTGTATTTATTTATTTAAAAAAAATTATTTGTTAAAAAAATCACAAAAAAAAACAAAAATGTGTTTTATATAATTTATTTATTAGGTAAAATGCTTATTCAAAAAAAAAAAAAACACTTCAAATGCCTTGTTTCTGACTTCTAAGTGTGTCTAACCCCTCAAACAGTGTCTAATCCTTACTTGCTTACCTTATCCATCTTCTTCTTCCTTTGATGCCTAAGCTTTACTTAACTTTTCTTGCAATCGCTGTAATGCGCTCACTTTAAAAAGCTAATAAAAATTAATGAAGTGTGAGCATTAACACCAGCAACAACAGCGCGATTGCACGCACACATAACTCACAGCCGTGCGTTATACGCCTGCAAGTGCCGCACAAATCATATATCGACATTTATGTATGTATGTAAAAGCATGTGCCTCAGCATTTAATTATAAGTAGGTGTGACTGTGTGGCGTATACGAGCAAACGCTGGTGGCGAATAAACGTAATAAATCAAGAATATAGAAATGACAAACTGTCAAATATTGACAAGATTAATTGAAAGGCACGCAGACAAGCAAGTGTGTTTGTGCTACACATATCATAGCAATTTTATATATGTATATATACATATACAAACAAACAGACATACGGGGTTTACAAACATGTATATGCACTTGCGTCTGCGTAGGCTGTCTTAAGCGCCAAGAAAACACACTTGTGATTTTTAACAGAATTGAGAAAAAGTATATGGCTTACTTATATTATGTATAGGCATTACAATAATAGCAACAAYAACAATACACATCAGAGGTAAGCTTTGCAGCAGAGATTTCCAAATGAAATTATTATATCAGAATAATAAAACAAAAGAAAAATTCTCATAAAAAAAGCTATATGTATACATCTGTTTCGCAGCCATGTTCGCTCGCCGCAGATTGGCGCGTACCTACACTGGCAAMAGCAAACAAGATGGCGTGTTATGCAGAAATGTTTGTGTGYGTGTRTTTGTATATGCAAATATACTTACTGTTTGTTTTCATTTGACCGTGTGACAGGCGGTATTTTGGGGCGAAGAGTTAGTTTAGACACTGTATGCACACATTCATATACATACATGTATATTTATATATTTTGCGCTTGCAAAATACAGGCATACAGGTACGAAATTGAAATATGCGCTTAATAAGCGACAGCTGAGAACAAAATTTTGCTTTTAGTTGAGATGATATTTATATGTACAGCTAAATAAAATTGGCGATTGATTCAATTATGACGTTAATTAAAATTTGGTAGAATCATGAAGTTTATAACTTTTTATTG